>NW_019525320.1:613447-631652 GCF_002814215.2 Seriola lalandi dorsalis
GGAGGGGGGGGGAAAGTGGAGGAGGGAAGTTGGCGGGGGAGGGAAAGGGAATGGGAGAAGCGATGAGGGGGTGAAGCTGAAAGCAGAGCGTGGACAAACTCCAATGAAAACAGAGTGTCAGATGTAACACGTTTTTGCAGAGTGGGGACTGCTCATGATGACCCACTTCCACGTCTTGACCACGAGTGACTGGACCACTTTGATTCACGACCCCCAGCGACAGTTGTACAAAGGCAGAAAGAGATCACAGAGCAGAAACAGAATGGGATCAACTGTCACTGAAATATCACTAGCACTGTCTTTTCAAAGAAACACACCGGTAACTAAAGACGCTTATACTCTCCGACTGTATCATGTATGTCGCTTCACACGCACACCAACCACATACATAGACGCATAAACACTCACACACTGCACACAAGTACATCAATGCACATCCAGGGTCACGTTAACTGCAGCCGCTGGGACAGAAGTGCAAGACAACCATCTCTGCTTCCTGTTTTTCTGGAAATGAAACTATGTCAAAAGGCAATAATGCTGGCAGTATGAAATCCTGGCAGTTAAAGACTGATCCCTGAAGCTCATACGAATCCAAATCTGTGCGCACACATAAAGAACAAACTCACACAACCACATTTAAAACAGGGGCAGGGCACAACAGGGGTTCTCCTTACCATGCTCCAGTGCAATGCATTCAATCATAGATCTGATCACTGGCAGTGAATACAAACAGGACATGCAAATAGCGATTTTTATCTATGACTCCACTTTCCAAATCTCCTGCTGATCGCTACTGGAACATTCAGTTAGAGCTTGCCACCAGTCCCTTTAGCCTGCAGTCTAGGCAGCAGTAGGGCAGTAACAAAGGAGAGTTTGCAGGGTCTAAAGCAGACCCAACAGACCTTGTTGTAACTCGATTAGGGCCCCAAACTTAAAAATGTAGCTGAGCATAGACGTTTCAACTCTGAAAAGAAATAGCGGATTGAGTGGTTGAGAGAACAGGGCGAGCGATACGTCAGAGGAAAGGGGGCATGAGACAAAAGCTGGAAAAGAAGTTTCTAGGCATAAAGACTATTATATAAGAATACTGAGTTCATTCAGCAAAATGAACAAGCATGCATAGAAGAGCTGAAGTGATTAGTCCATTAGTCATCATTTTTTTAAATAAAAAAATCACAATTTATTCATCCAGATATTAAATTGTGAATATTGGCTGGTTTTCTATGGAAAGAAAGTGTCTTCATATCTTTCTGTTTTCGTCAGATAAATTATGACCCTAATAATTATAACCCCACACACTAGGATGGATGTTTTAAACCATTTTCTGACACTTTATAGACTAAACAATATTAACTGATAATGAAAATAATCATTAGTTGCAACCCCATGAATTTCCCCTAGGGGAAAAATAAAGTATTTATCTATCTAGACAAGTGAAATACTAAATGTGAGGTGCTCTTTCATCCGGGGGAAAAAAAAGAGGAAAGACACTTTTGCATGGGTGGAGACACTAAGGGAATTTATTTGTGTGTGTGTGTGTGTGTGTGTGTGTGTGTGTGTGTGTAGGTGTAGGTGTGTGTTGAAGGAAGTGAGGTCTTAAAGCTGTTGCTGACCTCTGACCCTAAACCACACTCATGACTCACATGCGAGCAGATGTGCACATGCAGAAGATGTATAGCTATGGACATCTGTTCATTTTTACACACTCCTGCTATCTGCTTCACATACACACACACACACACAGCCTTATTATTCCAACTAGTACACCCCAACCCCACCCACAAATAACTACCACCAACATACACAAACATGTCAACACTTACATGCAGAGTCAGAGCTGCTCTTGAATTTCAGCTAGCATACACAGAACTTGACATGTAGCTAATTACAACACATTCTGCCTGTTGCCGCTGTTCTTCCCTTTATCTGCTGTTGTATGCACTGTACTCGTCTGGTACAAATGTTGAGCTAGATGTTATTTCTAGTGATGTTTCCCATAAGCTCTCACATGTACATCACCGGCTACCTTTCACTTCTAAGACCCCCATGGGGCTCACTCTGTTTTGGCCCCCGGTAGCCCTTAGCTCATTGACCCCTACACGTATCCCTTGGCCCCTATAGTCAGTGAGGGATTGTACAGGAGACAGGGTCTGAGTGGGGAGGGGGGGGGGGGTCAGCAGCAATAGAGAGGAGCACTTCTTCAGGAAAAGCATTAAAGAGGCAAGTATTGATTTGGGATTTTAAATGTTTTTCGCAGTGATATATCCAATTAGCCTCTGAACCCTCTATGGGTGTAGAGTGGGCTCCCCCGAGGCTGAGGAGAGGGCCACTATAACACTTTTCCTCAGGCTCCCTCAAATGATAAGAAATAGATAATACCTGTTAGAGCCCTGGCTCATAACAGCAAGGTGCCGGAGGGCTTCAGGAGGCACGTGAAAGAATGAAATCTACACTATATTAACTTATAGGAATACTGGTGCAAACTAAACTAAACCCTTTTCCTCGCAGGTCTATAGAAAGTCTTTTTGACTTGCATCTGTTTTTATCATGCTCTCCTCTCTGCTGTGGGTGACATGGTGACTTGTTCAGGCAGTGCGGACAGCTCCTGGATATTGGTAAGCTTTAATTCTCTCTGCACATCCATGTCTCCCTCCTCCTCTTCCTACTCCTCCACCGCCTCCTTCCCCCGCTCAATCGATGGTAAGTTATTTAGCAGATAAAAGAGTTGGATCAATCCAGCAGCACATATCAGAGTGCCAGCAACTTGTGTATATTATCTAGTGTGTGTGTGTGTGTGTGTGTGTGTGTGTGTGTGTGTGTGTGTGTGTGTGTGTGTCGATGGACTAAGCATATTTGACTGTGTCTGTACCTGGATAGCTGAGCGTGTGTGCGTATTTGTAGTTATACCATAGCCTTAAAAAAAAAAAGTGTGTCTGTGTGTGTGCGCGCGCTTTCTCATGTGTGCATACCCGCATGTCACTGCCACTATGTCAAAACCATAGTGAAAGAGATACTGAGAGGAAAAGAAGAGAGCGTGTCCTTGGCTGTTGAACGACAGTCACCTTTTTTCTTTGTGCGTGTACAGAGTACTTGCTGGGGCGTTCTGCCTATTGTAAATATTTAATTTGATTCCATTCGTCATTAGCCGTCTGAATTGAGGCAATTGAACTGAATGAGTGAAAATGGCTAAAACCTGCGCAGGGATAGACCTCCCACTTACGGCCAGGCAAAGTGCTGCTTATAATAGAAAAGGAATGTGAGAGGGAGAGAAAAAGAACAGGAGTTTGTGTTGGGAAAAGTGCAGAACACAGACACACGCCAAAGTGGGACAGAAAGCAGAACGATCCTCAAGAGGATGACGAGGGACAAGATGTTAATGTGAATGTTACGAAAGCAAGAAAATGTTGTTTTGTGCCAGAGCTGAAATTGCTTTGAATAATATGGTAACTCAAAGCAAATGTAGATCCTTCAGAGGGGGAACAGACGCACTGTGCTGGAGACAAACAGGAGAAAAAGTCTTTTAGGTGTGGTGAGTGCAGCACAACACTAATAAGGTCAAAGGGGAACAACTGTAAATGTCAGTGATCCCCATCGGACACGTACAGACTAGGACAGACCTGCACAGCATCAGCACACACACAGACACATAGATATACTCAAACAGACAAAAGCCCCATTACGGGACTGTGATCATTTACTTCACGCGGTCAGCTCGTTTCCACGGCTAACAAAGCATTTCTGAAAAATGAGACTTGTTTAAAAGTTGCTGTGTGTTTGTGTGTCCTAATTGCATAAAACAAAGCGTCCTAAAAATCAGAACACACACACACCTGAAGAAGCACAGCCACACAATATATACAGATAAAAACACAACCATACTCACACTCCTTTCACCAGCGCGCACACACTCACAGACACGCACACCACACACAGACAAACGCACGCTTGAAATTATGAGTGAGTCATTGCGTTGCCCAGCAGGGCCTGGGGAGCTGGGGATTTCCACACAGAGAAAAACAGGTGACATCTGCCCAGCTCCCATACACATCTATGTACACCAGAGCTATGCACAGCTGCTCTGTGTACAGTAAAACCTGCACATATAGGGCAGGTAAAAAGAACCTCTTATATTCTGTGTGTGAGAGAGAAACAGAGAGAGGAAGACGCAGAGAAAATGGGGTGAGAGTAGTCAGAGGTCATGAAAGTAGTCAAAGGGCGCTTGCCACAAACTACATCATCTCAACAGCTCAGACACACCTGCTAATGCGATCAGACACACACACACACAGCGCCACAGTCCCCACCCCTAAAGATTCAGCCCTGTGCTTACCCATACACACAATTGAGATGGCCATGCATGGCCTGTTTTCACCTCAAATAAAGTTCACAGAGACCGTACACAAATCAATAAACAACATCCCGGCTTAGCACCAAACATCATTTGGCCGCTCTTCCTGTATCACTGCTTGGGTTTCAAACACGCCACGCTTCTTCCTTCCTTTCAAGTGACGGGCAGAGCTTTTAGACGGTCCTCCTGCCTTATCTGCCTCTCATTTTCTGCTCTCTACTGAATTGGGAATGAGGCACACTGGGAAATCCCCCGCCTGAGGCTTGGTCAGGTCTGATGGTAAGATTTCATTGTTTACTGTGAGGAGTCTGCAAATTAACTACATTCGACTAAAGCTGCACTAATGATACTGAGCATGTTTGGAGATCACAGGAGTCAAGTGACAATGTCATATTAAAAGTTACATTAAAGAAGGGGGGGGTTTCAACCTGGGGGGGGGGGATTATAACAGCTTTACGCAAAATCTCTTTCAACTGATTTGTTTTTGTTGCTTTCCAATGCCATGCACATCCATGCATATTTTAATAAATATCACTTTACGTTATTGTACTGGATCACGCAAGCTCCTGGAAAAACTAAATGGCATAACTTCAGGGACATATCAATAGTCACAATCTCAGTTCTGCACTCGCTTTTCCATCCAGAGTGATCGTATTGATGAGTAGTTGTTTCTCCTCTTGTGCATACATTCATACCAGTTTGTGCTTTACACATGCATACGTACACACTTTTCCGCCCATCTCATGGCCTATTTCCACAACCATCCTAAAGTCTGTCTGTCCGTCCACCTGTGGGCCGGCAGAGAAACAAAAAGGCTGGGCATCGATTTGTGTGTCTGTGGTGGGCAGAGAGATGTGCAATGTGGGAATGACTATCAAGGAGTGTTTGACACAGACCGATATTATTCATCCCGGACAATATCCTAAAATGGCTAATTATACGGACCAATTAACGGGCTAATTAGACAATTATCTAAGCAGACAATCTATTGGCTGGAGAAAATCGATGCAGGGCAGAGATAGTGGCAGAGATTGGGATTTACTTTTTATTACATCACCTGCACTGCACAAGAAGCCACTGATAGTTTCCAACCTGTCAGTATCATTTAGCCTCTGAGCCCAAAATGAAGGCGTAGCTTTTCAATTATAATCCCGCACATTTCCCTTTCCAACAAGCTCCTCTTTATTTTGTGGAGATGTTGGATTGTAATTTGACTGTTTCCTCTGGGCATGTGTGTGTGTGTGTGTGTGTGTGTGTGTGTGGCAGGCAAGAGAGAGGTGACAGCAGATTTGTAGGAAAGAGTCAGAGCTGCTGTTCCCACAGGACAGACAGAGTCAGTCAGGTCCCACTGCGGATCTTATCTGATCATCGTGTCAACACTATAGACCTTCTCTCTTTCTAACGTGCTCCTCCTCTCTCTCTGTTTACTCTCCGACTCTCGCTGCCTTTCTCTTCAACGGAATCACACAAAGGACTCATCTTTCTTAGTCAGTTATGTCCCTGACACAAACGCACGGTTACACACACACACAAACACACACACACACACACACACACACACACACACACACACACACACACACACACACAAAGCTCCTCTTCCATGTGCACAACACTGGCATCCAGTCAAAGTGGCGCTAAATTGTATTAAAATAGTGCAGTGCTCGTCGCAAATTTACATGCGAATTAGGGAGAGTAGAAGTAATTACTCTGGGCCAGTGCTGCTAATTGAATAAGGGTGCAGCCTTTTCTCTCCTCTCTCCTTCTCTCTTCTTTCATTCTCAATAGATGAGGCTCTGTGCCTCTCTTCAATGTCATTATGCCACTGCTTTGCCCTCCTCAAGGGCCCACATCATAGGCAAAAGAAAGCATGCGAGGATGCTTTGCATGTAAGTCTGTGTTTCTGTGTGACTATGCGGGCTTTTGTCTCACCAAGTTGTTTTTGAACTGTGCGAGGCGATGATGTAAATGTGATGGCCTGTTGTACTTCATGTTGGATCACCATTGTGTGTTTATATTCCTGACCCATGTGGGAAATAAGATGGATAAAAATCTATGCACATTAAGATGTAGATGCGCTGTTTGGTGGGTACTGTCATTCTCCTCGGGTCCTGTGGGAGACAAATCAGAAGCAGAGTGAAAAATACAAGCGGATAGGCAGACATGACCAGAGCACGCACAGACCGCCTGGGGCTGTGTTTGAAGTAGGCCTCAGAAAGAACACGTTGCCTTTGAGGTGTGGTGTATATGTGAGTAACTGCCACACAGACACACACACACACACACACACACACACACAGACTTTTCCCATTGGAGCATTTGCATGGCAAAGTGTACGCTGGCTGATTCCCAGGTCTGCTTAATTCTGTAATGGCCATGAGTATTACAAGAGAACACCACTAATGCATGAACAGGTTCCCGCAATACACCTGCACTGGTTCAACACTTGTTTGTGCATGCCTGTGGAAAACGTATCAAAAATATTTCACCCCCATATATATATATATATATATACACACATACATACATACATATATATATATATATATACATATCCACATATATAGTTACATTTCAAAATATTCTCCAAAGAGAGACATAAATCTTATTTCCTTTCTGTAGGTCTGTGTGTCAGCGGTGTGAAGGGGAGAAGCTGGCTGCTCTCAGGAATATCAACCTGTGGCTGTCAGCCTTATCAGATCTAACCCACTCGTGGAGAACTAAACACACTCTCCCTCTCAGCCAGTCTCTCTTTTCCGCGCACACACACTCAAAAAGGCAAACACAAAAACACACACGCTCACTATATACACATGTGCATGTTCATATACAAACACTATCACAAGGCCAGAAAGCATGCATGAGACAAAATTCACAACAGATTTACACCAAGGTTTTGACATAATTCAAACATGATGAAAACTTAGTTTTTCACATATTTTATTGGTAATGCTGACTTTCTTATCATAAAAATGTTCAAAAGTTATTTAAAGAAATAGTTTGACCTCTCTGGAAATGTGGTTATTCACTTTCTCTTTCACATTTCTTTCTTATGTCTGTATGTTAAACATAAAGCTAAAACCAGCAGGCAGTTAGTTTAGCTTAGCATAAGGAAGTCATTTCGTTTTTGTTTTTTTTTTTGCAGATTGAATAAACAAAATAAATAAATGCATTAGTAGTTAAACTGAGGTCCCAGTAGGAGGACTTTGTAACTTTCAGACAGAGCCACAGGCTAGCTGTTTCCTCCTGCTTCAGTCTGCTGGCTGAAGCTTCACATTTAGCATGTGGGCATGCATGAGAGTTGTATTAATCTTCTCACCTAACTATCGGCAAGACAGCTAATTTACTTCATTCCAAATGATGCTTTTTAAGATGCTTTCACATGCTCGTGTTTTATGTTAGACTATGTGCTGTCAAATTCCCTGATGGGCAATAAAGGTTTCATTCACTCATTCATTCGTTCATTCATCAGAGTCTATAAACAGCAACTGTTACATTAAGCCAATCCATTTTTAAAATGTCAATAAAGGGGCTAGATTTAGAATAATCGCACTCACATAAACACACATTTTAATTTATTATGATTTTACAAATATAAGAAAATAATAACAAACTGGCTCAAACTGAAGCACAAATATTTCAGAGGAAGCAGAATCTGAGGTAATCTGGAATCAGGTGAAGTAGTTTGTTTGTTTTGATTGTAGGGGAAAAAAATGAATTCACCATTTCTCTTTTAGTTATTTCCTTAAGTGCTAGGTCAAGCTCATCTGTGTATGTTAGTGTGTGGGTGTGTGTGTCTTCCCTGGTGGCGATATTATGAGTGAAAATACCTGCTGACGCACAACAGCCAGACACAGAGGTCAAACACTTCAGAGCTTGCTTTCATTGATTCATAGCCCCAGGTAGAGAGCACCTCCAAGTGTGTGTGTGTATGTGTGTGTGTGTGTGTGTGTGTGTGTGTGTGTGTGTGTGTGTGTGTGTGTGAGCGATAGAGACAGAGATACAGACAGAAAGTCAGACAGAAAGCATGCGTGTGTGTGTCTACATCCTAATGTGTCTGTGTATTAGCGTGTCTGTCTGCACTCGGTGCTATTGCCCCAAACAGAGCTTCAGGCCAGCCTGTGTTTCCTGGCTAAGGGCATAGTCACTGCGGTTAGGGTGTTAACAGGAGGGATACGGAGTGAAAGAACAAAAGATGTGCCTGGAGCCAACACTGAAATGCCTTTGAGAAACAAGGGAAGATCTCCATGGGGGTAAGGAGGGATGAGGGAGTGTGAGAAAGCAACGCAGGGATGAGGGAGTAGGCAAGGAGATGTAACAAGGCAACATACAGCAGTGTGAGACACCTTTAGGAAAAAAAAAAAAAAAAAGGAGAAGAGGGGTTTGTCTCTCTTGTTTCTCTCACACACACACACACACACACACACACACACACATACACATCAGAAAAGGGGAAGATGTGTCACGAATGTGCTTTACAGTAAACAGAGTCCTCAGAGCTCCCCTATCTAACTAATCCTCTCAGCTCCTGTCAAACAAACAGAGAGAGAGAAGGAGACTTAGAGATAAAGAGATGAAAGGAGAGAAAAAAGAAAAAAACACAGAGGGTGAACGACAGAGGGAGCAGTTAAGGATACAGAAGTGATGAATTGTGTTTGGACTGTGTTCCAGCTTTCACGATTACAGCAACTGGTCGCGAGTCACTGACATGGGTCTGAGGGATTTGCGGGACACTTGCGTGTTTGTGTTTGTGGTTTATTAGCATCAACACCTCTTTGTTCAGCAAGCACCTCCTCTGTTCACGTTGTTGGTCCAAATTAATCCCGGTAGCTGACAAAAAGCTATTCGGGAGTGTATATACACTGTTGCAGTTGATTCCTATTCAAAGCGCAAGAGGGCTGATATATTAGGGGACACCGGATCTTGTTTTCGGTTGTAATAATTCTACAGAACTTTTGACTCATACATGTACACGGCCAGTGACCAAACATCCTAAAAACTGTGATGTTTGCATATATCATCATGTCTGTGAATAGCAAACAAAAATATTAGTGTGGTACAGAATATTTACATTCCTTATTTCCTTTTGCAGGGCATATGAGAATCCTCCTTTGTTCATATGCCATCTATCTGTTTAGAATGAAGCCAGATATTTTTCGCTGAAATGTAAAAGTAAACAGTGCTGTGGAAGTCCCTCCATTTCCTGCTGACTTCCTGTCATGGGGATTTATGCTCACACAAACACACACACACACACACACACACACACACACACGCACACGCACAAACACACAAACACACACACTGTACAGGGAGGGGAGCTCTTTTTCTCTACTTCCCAGCAAAGTTATGCCTGTCAGCATTCGTTTTTCTACACTGACCTGTCATAACCACTACACAAACAGGTGGATCCGGGGTGAAGTGGAAGTCAAAAGGAATAAGCAGAAATATTCAACCCTGAAACTAGTAAAGCATAAAACTATGAGGACTCATGGGATTCAAAGACATGGAGTCAAATTTGCTGTTAGCAATAATGCTAAACACGCTTGCAGTTTCATTTAGCCTCTCATTTCCCATCAGTGCCGTCAGGCCAAGCCTAAAGTAGACTACACATCTTTTACTCATTAAAGAAATCCCCTAAAACTTTTGCCAGCTTTTATATTAATCACAGGTCCTTGCATAATTTGTAGAGGTTATCATCCTGTCTATTCTTACCATAAATCCACACTTGGTCTAAATTCATAAAGCTGATTGAAAACAGATCAAAAGCTGCATCTAAATCTAGTAAATTCTTGCACTGTTGTTGCAGCGGAGGCAGCATATAATGACAGCTGAGTAGGCTACATGATGAGTGACATTTCATACTGTAAAGTTAGCGAATATGCACCTCTTTGCCATTAAACAATTTACAACAAGTGTGTTAATGTTAAATAAACCAGCAATACGTGACCACCTGACAAAACAAACAAAAACATAGTAGTGGTGTATTCTTGACACTTCTTCCTAATTCACAGTCACGGGTGGTATTGAAAAACCTTTGATAAAACCTATAGACAGGTGACAAATTAAATGAAGAACCAAAATAAAAGTGTCTAAGCAAGTTGGTGGGCCATCACGTGCCACCAGAACAGCGTCAATGCTCCCAAGTCTCTGAACTCTACTGGAGAGATGAACGCCATTCTTCCCGAAGTTATTCTCTCATTTGGTCGTTGGTTTTGATGATGGTGGTGAAGAGCGCTGTCTAACACATCGGTCCAAAATCTCCCATAGGTGTTCAACCGGATTGAGATCTGGTGACTGCGAAGGCCACAGCACCTCGTGTGGAGTCATCTACGTTTCCTACATTTCTCCACTGATTTATTCAGGTTTTTCCTTTAGTTTGTCACCCGTCTGTAGTTTGCAGTTCACTTTTACCTATTTCTCTCCTTTGATTTGAACATCTATTGAAAAAACTATTGAACAATAATAGTAAACACAAAAGTATTTCTAGCAACAACAGGAGAGAGTTAGCTGTGTGATAGACTTTGAATTATGATTGGATCAGAGTGGATATGAAATATTCATCTGTGGTCTCCTGCAGGGACGGCATGTCGTTAAAAAGGCATTGATTTGACAAGCCAAACAAACGCTGATGAGGCCTGATAATCAATGGCGGCATTGATGACAGCGTGTGGTGGCCCTGGGCTCCGAGCGATTGGATGGGCTCACTGTGAATAATGAATGAGGAGATTCCTGATTGATCAGTAAGGTTGTCTCTCCTTCAGACACTCAGCTGGCATTTCAATGGGGCCTCCAGCAGCGGAGCCAACACGCCAACAACACCCCGACGCCAACCGTGCCGCAGGACCGGTCGCATCTCTGCTTAACTACAAGTTGAAGGACAAGATGTGAATCGATACAGTCCATTCAGGATGGGGAAGAAAAAAAAACAACAACTGTTTTTTGACTTATGAATGTGTACAGGATCTTGTATAAATTCTGTCAGTGAATGCAGGAGACAAGAGAAAAAACATGGGACTGGGCAGGTGAGAAAACCTTAAGGTCCTCAGTGACTTTGCCCTTGAGTAGAAAATGTCTGGACGGGTTGTCTGGTATGCAAGCGTGCAAACTCTCACACACACACATACACACACACACAGGCATCATAACGCACACACATGCACAGGTGACAGCAGTGGTGGCGTGCATTGCGTTTTGTCATCTGCCTGGCTTCCCCACACCAGTGCTGAATGTCAACTCTCTTATTCTTTTGTACTTGGAGGAGGTGTGGGAATGATGAGGGGAACAAAAACACCACACAACAAAAAAGGTCCCCAACAATGCCGCTATCTTCGCAGCATCTACCGCCGCTGTCTCCTTCTCTTCACCCTCCTCTTCCACTCTCTCTCTCTCTCTCACTCCCTTTGTGCTCCCCCCTCCATATTCACACTCCCTCATAGAATATCACTTAGCTCTGCCCTTGAATCCTCCTCCGTAAGTGCACACACTGAGGTGCAGTCTGAAAAGACTTGAAGCAAGAAAGTGGGTGGGATGTCGCCGCAGTAATGACGCACACTCACTGTAGTTCATTGTTGTCTCAAGGTAACGGCAGCAAGTTTCATGTCATCTGTGCTGCATGTGTTTGTTACAGTTGGTCTGCGCCAACGAAATGACACTCACACCGCTACACACTCACACCGCTACACACTCACCCCCCCCCCCCCCCCCCCCCCCCCCGCTCACTCGTCCCTTTATTATTTGCTTTGCATAATTGTCAACTATTCATTCAAGTGCTCCATCTCTTTCTCTCTGAACTCTGAGTTTCTCTCCCAGTGTGAGTATTTATTTGGATGATGAGGATTATTATGCAAATGAGAGAAAAGTGAATCGATCTGTCTAGCCAATAAGAAACCCCTCCATGATTTGGCCTCAACTAATTAGCCAATTCATCTGTTTTTTTTCTTTAACACAAAGACAACCCATCACCGCTATTATTTCTGTTTCCTCTCACTTTCTATCCCGTTTCCAAAATATGTCTGTATATCTGCTCACATTCTTCTTCTCTCTCTCATGTTTATTTCTGTTTTGTCTCCGTCTTCTTGTCGTCAACATGCTGTTCATATACTCCTCACCTGCTCATCTTTACTCTCTCCCTCCTCTCTCCTCTACAGCATCACTGCATATAAATGCAGGTATAGAGAGTTATTGATCCACAAAGGAGAAAGCAAAGAGGAGAATGACTGAAGCTCTGCTTCACACCTAACCAGGGCCATGCGATTGTTGCTATTGTCTTAATTCATACGATTAAATTATACTGCTCAAATTCCCAAATACATGTGTGATATCAACAAGAGCCGAAGTTTCCCTGTGGTTATAAGCTGAAGTTCATCTTCATGTCTCATTTCCCACCGTCTCCCAGCCTCCATGGGTGGACTCTGTCCCTCATCTGCCTCTCTGTCTGCGCTCCGAAGGTTAATCTTCTCCTTTGCCTCCATATCCGCCTCAAAAGAGTTAACATGGTTTTGGATGCACGCCAAACCACAGCTCGCCATATGGGGTTCTCATCGCAGATCATGAGCCTGAAGACGAACCTTCAGTGATCGTATACAGGTCAGCATCTCCATAGCTGTGTCACTGTGAGACAATGTGGGACAGTGTGTTGCCCTGGTCTATCATATAGGCCCAACAGTTAACAGCCTTTGGCAAAATCCCAGTTTCCTCCTCTCTGCTCCCAGGAACCGGCCTTGTCCCTGGACTCCTGCCAAAAGAATTCTCCCTCTGTGAACTCCTGAAACACTAAGCAGTCTATGCTGTAAGAAAGAGAACAAGAGAGCAATGGAGAGTGAGAATCGCTAATACCAATGTTTGTTCCTCGCAAATTACAGTTTTAAATGGAAATCAATGTAGCAGAGGGAATGAGCAGAGCCCTTAACGTTGGGGTGATAATCACATTAAGACAGGGCTTAAATCAACACCAGACCTTGGCCTCTGGAGGGAGAAGAACAACACAGAAAGAGCCCAGACTATTCAATTCTCTCTCTCCCTCTCTCTCTCTAGTAATCTATCCATCACTCTCATACAACATTTGTCTCCAGCTCTCAAACCGCTGTCTGGTTGCCGGGATACCACCCCTAAGTTTCACCATGGTAACATCTGGAATAAAGGTGGGTGGGCAGGGTGCCAGGACAGGCCTGGAGTTTCACTGTGGCTATAAAACTAACAAAAATAAATCTTTGTTCAACTGCTCGTCTCAGCACGACACAACACTGCACGCGCGCACACACCCAGTCACGCACATCTCAGCCAATTTAATCCAACTTAACTGTTTCTCGGTTCCAGTAAAAGACAGACAGTGGGGGCGGGGGGCTTTTGTTGCCTTGCTCTTATTGCAGCCTAAACAGACAAGTGAACACTGAGCTAAACTGGCAGTTTTGGATGCAGAATCTGTATGACAGCTGAAGTTATAACATTTATCTTTGCGTGGGCTCAGGCAAAGGGACATTTTCTACAGGAGCGGTGAGGATTTTCCTTCACCCGCGCCTTGTATTCAGGTGACTGGCCACAGTGTGAGGAGAGGTGCGGCAGGGGAAGCATCACTGATGATCCGGTGAAGAACTCCAGCTCTGGTGTCATGATTCGTTCAAGAGTTACGCTACCTCCACACTACCACTACCACCTGAAAACGCATACATACCTGTGCAATCACATACACTGGGCATGCGCGAGCCGGTGTGAACAGGAAGCACATTGTTTACTCTGTAGTTGATTACTGCAAAAAAATACTACTAAAGAAGAACAGCGAAGACAGCTGCAGTGTTAAAATGCAGTATTTTGCTAGCCAAAACAACAAGGTCAGTAATGCTTGTAATTCCTTATCCTTATATTCATCACTGGTAGTCGAGGCTGATAAGACCCAATCAGAGAACGACCATTGGTGTCTACACCATAGTTTCCAAATGTATCCAATTTCGCCCGTCAAGATGGCAACGCTTCCCCCGGAGCTTTCAAACTAAAACGAGGCCAGCAGCGTTTCCAAAAGTCTCAGCTTTCGGTGCTCGAAAATGCCGGAATAGTGTGGACGGGAGGCAAAGTAGCAAAAGAGAGGCGTTTTAAAACAGAAACGTTGCAGTGTGGACGTAGCTTTAGTCTGTTCAGAGCACTCTGTTAGGATTTTGATTACACTTTTTCTTCCATTAGAGTGATGCATGTTGTTGAGCTATGATTATGGATGCCAGATCCAGTGGTTACTTTGGTTAAATTTTACTCAACTAGCAAAAGCACCGATACAAAATCATTACACAAGCTTCTGTGTTCATGTACACGTCGAATGAGAAACAGTGGAGGAAGGACGAGGCCGGTGCTCCTGACGCAGGGGTAGATGGATTCCTCAAGAAATTCATTGTACGTTGGAATTTGTATTGCAAACTACAAACAGTATGTGTTTTTTTATTGTGGGTATTAAACTACAAAACAAGACTTCACTAGTTATATTATTCATTTTACACAAATGTGTTAGAAATGTTGACATTGTCAGAAGTTGGAAGAGGTTAAAGACACAGATTATCACTTGATTTGTATTTATACTCCCCTCTTGAGCTACTCTCACCCATTTAAGCACAAGCCACACAGTTAACAGGCATTGTAAAAAAAAAAAAAAAAAAAACAACAAAAAAAAACACCCACACACATCTGTTCCAAAATGCAGCTCTTGAACTACATAAAGTCTACTTTTAACAATACAGCATTATTACTTTGATTAATTATATACTTTTAAATATAACTTTTATGTTGCCTTTTTATGGAGGAATGATGTTTGTGAAGGAAAAGGCTACAGAAAAGTCAAGATTTCGCCCCTTTTAAAGACATCAGAGACAAACAAGTAACAGCAAAACAAGCACGTGGCCACTACAGTCAGCTAAACCATGATATTCCTATTTCTACCTGCTACAACAGTGGCATGCAATCTCTCCCTCCTCCCCTCTCTGTGTCTCTAATTAATGTCGTCACAATCCCAACCTCCCCGTGCCCATCCAGTGTAGTAGAATACAATACCCTGATGCTGGAAGGTAGAAAACACACACACAGTGGTCCCCCTCCTGTGCACATCCTCTATGCTTGGAGGGTGAAGATATGCAAAGCGTCACTATCATCAAAACAAAAACTGCAGGGGAATATAGGGCAATTGAGTGAATTAAAATGCATCCCTGGAGACACGTCTTTCCTTCTCTTCTCCTTGCTCTCTCACCCTCATTTCCCCACCGTTCCCACTGTAGAAATAGGCTTCTCTTTCCAATTTAGTTCAAATTACACTGCCTTGTTCTGGCCAGACGCTGGTCCAAGTCATAGTAACATGGACAAGCATCTGTGATTATTTAGGATTTGATAATTGAAAACAGTGAAGTTTAAATGTTTTAGTCATACAGCTGGCACTTTTTTTCCCCCACTAACTCGCTGACAAACACTGGATACTGGTTCAACTGAGGACATACAATGTAAAAAAAAAAAAAAACGCAGTTTGCATAAAATACACTGAAAATTTGCAGAGAGGAGAGTCAAATTTTAGACCTTGGAGATAGGGCTGAAAAAAATTTCAATAAAGGCATAACAATAATAATATCAACAATAAAATGCACCATGCACTTTCCATGCATTTTCCAAAATCTTGAAACACTTTCTTGTCCTGCTCGTGTTGGTCATATTTGCATAAAAGGTCTCGGGTGAAACGCACCGATTTGCTTCCTTTTTATGCACATACATTAGAGCTGCAATGATTAGTCGATTAAAAAATTAATCAATTCTTAGTCAAAATTAATCAACTAAATCAACAATTAATCAACGGTTAAACGACTTTTTTTTGCAGCCTTTATAGACATGAATACTGGGCAATATATCAAATGAATATGATTAATCTGATTTTTTGTAATATAATATGAAAAATATATTGTTAATATCCATGAGAGGAGGATAACCTGTATATTTTTAATTTGACAGCCCTGCAGGAGGTGCAGCTCTTTTATTGTTCTCACTCAACTGTCTCGCACAATAAGTTCTTCAAAATATCCTGTGCCAACAAATCACGTGTGTCGATTACAATCGTGAATCGTTCCCAAGCATGAAAATTGTTTTACTATTTTGGTCGTATGCGAGTGAAAGGAGGAGACAGAATGAAACAGTGAGGCAGACAAGAGTACCAGCTTCTCTTCAAAGCGTTCTCACACACTGTCCAACAGAGTCCCTGAATGAGAGAGTGAATAAGTCACCACAATTGGCTTTTGTGTGGCCGTGGGGGGGGGGGGGGGGGGGGGGGGGATGTAGGCTATGAAATATAAACTCATCAAGAGCCTCCTTCTACATATTTACCTCAGACGGACAAATGACTCTACAGCCGCATAAATGAGCAGAGTGATGGATGGAACGGGGGAATGGATGGATGAAAAAAAAAGAATGGAAGAAGTGCAGGAGGTGGTGGGGGAACAAAAGGGGGACAGCTCGAGGTGTGTGTGTGTGTGTGTGTGTGTGTGTGTGTGTGTGTGTGTGTGTGTGTGTGTCCAGGCAATGTCCAGACAGACACTGGTCAATAAATCAATGGAGGGGTCACACAAGCAGGTGTGGTTAGAGAGTAGCTATTGAGAGCTGCTCTTCATCTCACTGGCTAGATTAGCACCAGAGTGAGAGAACACCACGCTCCGTGCTTTCTCCTGTGTCACTGTGTCTTCCCTGCTGTTCCCCACTACCTGCCACCTAACCACTACTAATACAGTGTGTGTCCTTTACACAAAGCCATCAGTGAGATTGAGGGAACGCCGTGGATATTGTGGAATGAATGAATTCTCTAAAATACTCCACCGAGGTTTCAGATGTGTTTTACAGTAGTTGGGTGTGAATGGAGACTGGATTCCCCAAGATATTTGAGTTGTTTTGAAGTAAATCGCTACAGTAAATGTTTTTGTTTGAGATATCATAGCATCTTAAGTCATCTTCACTTGTGAGAAAGCGCAGCCTACCACCCGCATGTTCTGCTTTAATCCATACTACTTAATCTTTGTGGAAAAGGCTCCGCTTATCGTGTCTCCCGCATGTAAGTCTGTTTTTATCTTCCCTCCTCTCTCGCTCAAACATCCACACACACACACACACAGAAATTCACTTACGAAAACTCTCACACACATACGTAGATACATACATACATACACAAAGACACAGCGCTGTGTGTAAAGCAAGCGCATGTAATTACCTCAGTACAACGGTGCTACAAAATGCCAGACAGTGTTTGCATCAGCGTGTATGTGTTTAGAGTTTTGTAATTAGCAGAATATATTTAAATACATTTGGCTGAAACAGTCCTGGGAGAGTTCCTGTTTGCTGTGTCTGCCTCAATCTCTCGCTCCCTTTATTCTCCCTGCTTGTATCTCGCACTGCCTGCAGTACTCTTTCAAATTTACCAATCAAACTCTTCCCTTCATGTACTTGTGTTTTGTTCTCTCCTTTATGTTCTCCCTCACCAGAAACTGGCCGATCAATGGGCGTATTGACCCTGCTGTGCATTTTGCATAATGGTAGACCACTATGGCTGAACAGCAGCCGCCACGTCTGGGCCTCCTCTCTCAGCCTACCACCACAGGATAACTTAACTTCCCGGAGGACAACATAATAACATTTCTGGACTCTTCACTGCGGCTCAGTGTGGTCTGGAATGTCATTTTTGTCTAAATTGTGAAGTCCATCTACGCTCTTCCATCTTGTTTTAAAAAAGCCGATCAATTCACACACAGGCGCAAATTTATTTACTCATGTCCAAGCACATTTTACAACACTGGACACACTCCTCCAGGAAGGAGTTGCATTCAGCCCCCTCCCCTCCCCACCCCCCCTCGAGCC
>NW_019525320.1:631672-641724 GCF_002814215.2 Seriola lalandi dorsalis
CCTCCCCTGCTCATCAAACCGGTCTTAATTATTCAGCAGGCAGCCTTGTGTCTTTCATCTCTCTGTTAATTGCTGCGGTCGACTTCTCACTGGGACCACCGTGCCCTATGAAAGCCTCCGCTCGCGCTGTATTGTACCACCGGAGGATGCATGTGGAGCAGTTATGCGCGTGTGTTCGTGCGTGCGTGTGTGTGTGTGTGTGTGTGTGTGTGTGTGTGTGTGTGTGTGTGTGTGTGTGTGTGAGTGCGGTGTGTATAGGTGGGATTGTGGTGTAGGGATGGAAATTCAAAATTTGAGTGATTAGACATCACTGCTTATTACATGCTTACAGTTGTACTCAGGGATCCTGCCAAGTAAAACAGGCAACCATATAGTTGCAGCTTTGTGGTCTTTGTGAGACAAAGGTGGGGACGACGTTAAAGGCTGCGTCCAAAACGACTCCTTCCTTCTCACTCACCTTTCCCAACATAGTAAACAGCAGTTCACTCTGGAGGTTAATAGAAAATTAATCAGTGACAATTTTGATAATTGATTGACCAAAACTGGACAAAACTCACTGGATTCAAATAATAATAAAATACTTTTAATATATTTTCTTAGTCTTTTATGAAATTGCATATTTTTTGGATTTGACTGTTGGTCAGACAAAACCAGACGATTAAAGACTCCTTATTTCTCAATTAATCAATTAATTGAGAAAGTAGATTAATCAATTATGAAAATATTTGGTATTTGAGTGTCCCCTGTTGTGAGAAGTACATGGAGATTTCCAACACTGATGTCAAATCATTATCACTCTGCACCATCACTGACGAGAACAATAACTCACACTGTCACATAACTGTAATTTACTCGTTGATTAAACAAGTATTGCAGGAAACGTGCAAATCTTTCGAAGCGACTACATATGCAGTGTATGAATTTTACACTTAGAATTTGTGAACAAATTAAATGGTCTACAGATTGAAAAGCCCTTGGACAAAATTGCCTTGACTTGAAAGTAAATGTAGTGCACTAGGTTGTAGATTAGTGATTAGTAATAATAATAAAGTGATAATAAGTGATAAGTGATTTCAACATTGTGTCAGTTTCTACACAAGAGCTTCAAGTAACCCAGGGAGTAAGGAGGAGGGTTTTGGGTGAGACTAGATTACTGACGCAGGGCCCAGACCCCCAGGTTATCCGTGGTTGGTTCGTGGTCATTTGAATATTTGTTTTTTTTTTTCATGATGCAAATCACAAAATAAATTGGTGTTTAACTTGGTTAGTTGAGGACCACAGAATACATAACAGACGGAGACAAAGGGGGAGTGAAGGTCAACAGGGGCCACAGTTTATTTTCGCTCCAGGGACACCAGGCAGATCATACTGACGGCTTTAATTGTTGATTCAAAGTATGTTTGTTAAGATTCAATATATTTTGATAACTGCAGATCAACAACCATCTGCAACAGGAAAATAAACAGGACAACAAACAAATTTTAGACATTCATTGAGATGACATTCGTCATATCTTGATAAAATTCGATTCAACAAAAAAGCAGATGACGGGGGAGAAAAAGAGTTAACTTTCAGTGGAGAAAAACATAGCTGGTATTGTAGTTAGCAGATAAATTGCAGTTAGCCAGACACTCAGCTCCATAATCAGTAGACAGACATACTGGCGCTTGAGCACACAGAGCAGGAGCGGGAGTGATGGGGTGAAAAGTGATGGATAAAGAGGGAGAAATGGTGGGGAGCCTTGGCCAGTAGAGCAGGGATGAATGGGTTATACCTTTGGTCTAAGATATACAGTCTGAAGGAAGACAGATATATGAAACATGACTGCCTTGGAGGGCTGCCTGGGAAGGACACGTGCAAAGAAGCAAACATGGAAACAGTAAGGACGGTTGAAACTAGCTCAAAAATGTGGTTGACTTGAGAAGGACGGAAAGACAAAAACAAGAAGCAGTGAAGAAAAGACAAAAAAAAAACAAGACAATAAGAAATGAAGAAAGTTACCACAGTGAAAGAGAACCATGACAAAAATCTATTATGTTCTCCCAGACAGCCACTTTAGCCCTGAGACAGTACATTCTGTCTGGACCTTTGCAGCATCACACACACACACACACACACACACACACACACACACACACACACACACACACACGATTACTACAACATACATCAGTGAGCTGGAAACAGCACATGATAAATTCTGAACACAATACATTTTGTCCAAAAGATTTAACATCTAATTCAGGTCTGACAGCTCCCTCCATCTCAAAGCCAGACCGGCTACATTGATCTCTACACCACGCACAGGCGGCCTTGGACTTCTCCCATAGTCACTCACACTCACACTCTCTCTCACACAAACACACACACACACACACACACACACACACTCTCTCTCTCACACACACACACACACACACACACAGAGAAAACAGACTGGTACACAAACCGAGCAGGTTCAGACCGCCTCACAGATCCCAACAACCAGCCAGTACGCTTCAATACAGAGTAAGGAGAAGTGTTCCAGGTGTATCTCGGTAAAAGCAGTTGCTCACGTTTCAGACTATTAAGTTCCCCGTTTGCATCGAGGGCTTAATTTCCTCCACTCTGCTGTTTTCTTTCTTAACCCCTTCAATCCTTCCCTCCGCTCCCTGGGGAGTCTTCAGGCCTCCTCTACTGGGCAGACCATTTGGAAGAGATGCTACAAGTAATCAATGTAGTGTGTGTGTGTGTGTGTGTGTGCGTGCGTGTATCGACATCAGTTGTGCTTAAAAGTGTTTGCAGTGTTGTTGACAGGTCAATACTGAAGCTTGGATGTGAATTGACTGACAACGGGGGAGGAATACACAGCGAAATGACGCACGGGTACATGAGACAACAGCGTGCACGCACAAATATGTGCACACAAACACTCGAGCAGAGTGACAGTTAAAGTAAAGCAGCTGCAACATGCGTGTTTATTGTAGTGGTTCAGAGTCCTTAGTGTGACAATCCAAAAACATGAACTTTGACCTCTGATTCTGATAGGGAGACAGACTGAGAGCTGCAGCAGTGAGGAGTGGGGATGCAACCGTCTCTGGGGTCCATACACACACAGTATCAGTCGTCACTGTGCTTTTTCAAGATAATGGATTGCAATGCCTTAGATTATGAGCTGGCTGAATGCCCTGTAGCCGGTTCAGCTACAGCTTCAGGAGGTATTACAGAGAGGACACGGGAGTCTCAGCTCCCAGGACTCCCAGCTCTGGGACTACAGCCCAACGGTGCAGAGGCCAGGGCAAACGCTGACATCATTAACTCACCCCTGAGTGGCAGCGGAGAGAGAGAGCGTGTGGATGTGTGTTTGCTAGGATACATCTTGGACATATTTGGGGGGAAAAAAGTGTATATTGTCATATAACAGTGTGGAGAGAAGAAGGGCTGCATGAAATACTTTTCCAGTACCAACCAAAATAGTAGTCCATAGTACAGAGGATCAAAGCCTGTCAAGTTGGCCATGAATATCAGAAATGTTCTTTCTCTTTCACTTTCTCTTTTTTTCTTTTGTTAAATTACAAAAAACAGACAAAAAAAAACCCCAGAAAACATTACTGGTATCACACAGATGTTGTAACAAGTCTACACAGTTCCTACTATCCAAGATCTGATGTGGGACCCAAGTCATGTACTGTATGCTGCAAATTATTTTCAATGCTTGGTTAATATTAAGTTGTTATCAAACTGTGTGTCTAGTGTATATATGCAATTGATTTTGTTATTGTGTTTTGTGTTACCGGTTTATCCATATATATATATATATATATATATACACATACACACACAGTAAGTTCCCCCTCAGTGTAATCCAGGTAGGTCAGTTTTGTGCTTCGTTACCGAGTTCTGTTGCAGTTCAGTTTGTATATTTTCAGCTTTTGGGGTAAATAAAAACCTTTGTTTGAAATGTAAACCCTGCATCCTGTGCCTTACTGCTCAGGTTAATTTATGACTGCTGGATTCAGGTAGGTTTTCCATTGGTCTGCTTCAATCGGAAAGAAGAATCGGGAAGACCCTCTTTTATCATATATTGTTATCTGCACTGGTATATAACAAATTCAAACCATACCTAGCCCTTGCAAGAGATGTACGGGCAATGCAAGCATGTGCACACAAATGTGACACACATATGCACAAACACACACACACTCCTCCTCGGGTCTTGGGGGACCATGTCAGAACATATTAGTGACAGCACCCCACACTCAACTCAAGCAAGGTAACACCAGCCCAATTTGTTTCCCTAATAGCTGGTATATTATTCACTCAGTCACTCATTCACCCACACACCACCACACACACACACAAGCTTATCATTATACAAGTATACCCTTGAGCAGGCCTCAAGTTCATCTGTTGGGGGTGCAGAGAGAGCCTGGTTGATATTAGGAGAGAGGTCACATTGTACTGTAAACACGCTTTGTCTGCTTATTCATTTATTTACTACGCTCTCCCATCACACCACTCAGCTTGTCAGCAATAGGGGGCTGGAGGTGGGGTGGTCTGGGTGTGGGCAATGTTTGTGTGTCGGCAGTTTGGAAACACTTTGGGTGATGGATAACTCATGACCGACTTCATTTTTCAAGGAAAAATACTCATTATGAGAGTCAATTACTTTGTTTGAAAACCCGTTTGAATTTCAGATATCTGGATATCCTGCAAAAAAAAAATCCACCTATGCACAAACGCACAACAGTGTGTCCCTGTGTTGACTGTAGCAGCCCTGTCCCGGTATCGACCCCTACTGTTTAATATTCATAAAGTCTATTTCAGCAGCTTCAGTCGCTGTAGTGCTGCAACGTTCCCGCCCTCCTGCTAAATCCATTCTCATTGATCACCATTGGCTTTCCCAAACGCGCATCGATCCCATTCAAACTCACGCTCAAGGTCCCCTCAAAACACACTCGCCTCACAATTCACTTACAAATGAAGTCGCCCCCCTCCCCCCCGGTGTTTTATGAAAGAGATTATTTTTGATCTTTTTACCATTGTGCAATTACTGTTCTCGCTGAAACCAATAAAAGTTGGTGTCTGCTATCGGGTCCAGGCATTATATGAGATGTGTCACTCTATGATATTAGTTTTACCATCAGAAGTCAGAGATGATGTTGTTTGGGACGGTCAGGAGGAGGATCTTTTGTTTGTTTTGTCACAGTCACTCATATCTGTTGGAGTCTATATTTCAGAGCTATGCATAAGACTAACAGCCATTGCTTTTTACTGATCTCAAGTACTTAGCTCCATTACACATATTTGTGTTCTACATTGTGGACTTGAGCATGTGGGTACATAAGGGAGACAGCTGAGTGGTTTTCAGGCAGAAATAAATTAAGTAAAAAGATTTAATTCTTTGCTTTAAAATGAGCTGAGGACTATAGAGAGATCCAGTCTAAGTACAGTAGCAGATGGTAGAAATAGAGAGAAATCTCTTCTTTCTTTTTTTTTTTTAATCTCTTCATTCCCCCTCTGTCTCTTTAGGGAGCCTGTGGCCACTCGTCTGCATGGCTAATCATACCATTGTGTTAATTATCGTTTCACAGCTAGCCCTAAGGAAAGACATACACAAAATCACAGAACCGCACACAGACACACACTCTTTCTCTCACAGATCCACACATACATGCTCACTGTGTCCTCCTTGGCTGTCAAGCAACCTCAGATTTATTTTGTCTGGGGGAGAAAGAATCCCTTTGCTAGACTTAAAACACACACTTATGTCTTACCTATCTGTGCGAGCTGGGTACACACACACACACACACACACACACACACACACACACACACACACACACGCACAGGACACTGGCTGCATTATTCATTCCCCCAAATTGGGAACACCAGTTGTGTGCTCACACACAATAAACAGAGATGAATTCATCAGAAATCTCCCAAGTGCAGAAAATATGAAAAATTTAATCATTCCACAGAATAAAAATTCATAAGGAAATGTACAAAATCAATATTTTATGCTACTTACTGTACCTATTCTTTATTACAAACCTATTCAGGAACAAGCATTAAAAATTTAAGCTGGCAGAAAAGACAGGAGGGAGGAGAAACGACGAGTAGAGAGGGAGGAGGGAGGAGGGTACTGCAAGGGACCTGTGAGTTCAAAAGCAATACTGTTTCATTCATGTTTAAAGGCACTTTTTTGTTTCTCTAAGAGCCACTGAAGCAGATTTGAAACAGGCAGAAATGCTTTGATAGATTGAGCGTTCTGAGCAGCATAGGCGCTGTCAACATAAATAGCGATAAAGAAGTGGGGGGGAAATGTCTTCAACTGGAGTTTTCAAGGTTATGGCCCATGGCAATGATTTGAAGGCACCACTTGCTTTGCTGCGTTACTGGTTATGCATGGACAGTTGCATGTCTGTCCACAACATGTTAATGAAAACAGTTGGGTGAGTGTATTCGTGCAGCAGGACTGTATGTTTTGCAGAAAGCTTTGTTTCGTGCATTAGCACTTAAGGTGAATTGTGCAGGCACGCTCAGACCAATATAGAACACATGCTGTACATATTATTGCTAGCTAATCTATTCTGCACTTTCCTGTTTCAAACCATTTATATTGGACCTCTTTAACAGCACTTTACACACACTCTCTGGCCTTTAACCCCCCTTTACTCTGTCACTGTACTCCTGCTTTTTACCAATTCATAAGTCACATCTATGTCACAGTAATAAGAGGTTATTAAATTCTTTCTCATTTATCTTCATTAGCTATAGCTCAATTAAACATCTTGTCATTTTTTGGCCAAAACCCTCGAAGATGAATAACAGTGTAAGAAATAAGGATCAGACAACCCAAAACCCCCTGAGCAATGGAAGAAAGTAAAATAGCCTGATGAGTGACTCTGACCCTTCTTCCAACATCCATATGGGTTTTGTTTGGACAAATCCAAGAAAAATGCTTTCAGCCAACAGTATCTGCAGCCAGCCGTTAAACATAAGTGGTGGATCTGCAGTAGTTTGGGTAATCATACAGTTGGACTCGTTATTTCTGGTGATTGCTCTGTATGGTTATATGAGGTAACAGAAGATGTGGCGTAAAAAGTGCTGCCTTATGATGTGTCCATATTCCAAGATGACAATGTCGTCAAACGCATGGCACTCACAATTCGGCACTGGTTTCATGAACTCAAAAGCTTTTCATAAGCTCGCCAATCATCCAACTCTACACATAATTACATTTTTGTAGAAAGCTGAGGAGCACAGGGTTCAATTGGAGGCATCTCCTCATGAAGATGTTCTTAGAACAAAGGGCTTCGCTGCCTTCTGTTAAATTCTGTATCTGTATATATAATGGATGTGCCAGGAGTTTTTAAAACTGAACACAGAAAAAACTGAAATTATTATTTTTAGCCCCGAAGAAGAAAGATTAGAAATCAGTGCTCACCAAGAATCCATGACACTAAAATCTACAAATCGAGCATTGGCGTAGTTACGGACACACAAAGACAATTACAAAATCAGCCTTCTACCACCTTAAAAACATTGCCAATATTAAAGGATTTCTGTCTTAACATGATACAGAAAAATGTGTTTATGTGTTTATTTTAGACTTTTGTACAGGTGTTACCGAATTCATAGGTTTTAGTTAAAAAAAAAAACAACAACAAAAAATAACACCAACTGCAGCTTACCCAGAATGCTGCTGTCCTCACTAACACCAAGAAAGTGGAGTTTAAATCACTGTTTCCTGGGTGACAAGGGATAGATTTTAAAATCCTATTAATTGTCTGTAAAGCAATAAATACATTTCTGATTTGCTTGTACGCTCTGAAGCATCCAGACCCCTCAGGTCATCTGGGACAGGTGAAGCGAGGTGAAGCAGTGAGCTACACTTTTAGCCATCTTGTAGGGCAATGTTGGACGCCGCCTGTCAGTCCCTCATTTGATACCTTTAATTTCAACAAGTCCTCCAACCTAAACAACCATATACATCATCTATCCCGACCCTCGCATGTGACTCATAAGATCGCACCTGTGCCAGGTGTAACGGACCTTCATCGGCACAGTAACAATAACACAACCCGTAGGAGCATACCAGCAGGTGTACCGGAACTTCATCATAGTAACAATAATGAACGCACACAAAAACGACTTTCAGGGAAAAAACAGTGGTTTGGGTTAAAATAAGTATTTAGTTAAGGTTAGCGCACCTTTGTCGTCATGGTTACAACTGTGAACACATGGTTAAGGTTGTGGAACAGTCATGTATCAATTTACCTAAAAACCAGTCAGTTACATTTACAACTAAATGCCAGTCTAGCTATGAAAAGTTCATTCCAGCACCACCTATCGGCCAACTGTACATTCCTTTCCTCATAACTCAACAGAAGAACATGGATCACCTCCCTTCTTTCTTACATAATCTTGGTATTCTCTATCTTTGAAGGAAAAAAACAGTTTGGATTTTAGTTACTTAACATTTCTCCACTATGCCTGAATATTTTAAGGAAACAGAAATGTGTTACATTTGCACACAGTGCTTTTGGCTTTTTCTCTACATCATCTTTTCTCTTTAAACTGATATTTTACCAATCAAGGCAGAACGTTCGGTGAGGATATAATCCAGACAGGAACTACACAAAGGAGCCAATCAAATACATTTAAAAGTACAAATGAAGGTATGAAAGGTCTGTCTGATTGATTTATTGATTGTGACTAAACTTGGTTTGATTGTTTACTTGATTGTGACTCCTGTTACTAGAGACAGTAGTGTCCTAATTATTCAGCTGACTGGGGGCCTTCCTGTGTAGAGTTTGAATGTTTTCCACTGATACGAGTTTTGGGAATTCATCAATGATGAGTGCAAGCAAGACATAAATCTCCAACAATACAATCTATTATACCTTTTTCCTGATTTGACTTGCTTTACAGCAGGGTAACTTTGAAAAGCCTTGTACAAGCATCAATGAGCAGGCATTTGTTTTTGTGGTTGTTGGGTGCCCAGTGCTGGCGCTTCCTTGTGGTACATTTAGTGTTTTACATGAATGTTCACTGTGGGTAACATGGACAACAACAACTTCAACAAAACACACACACACACACACACACACACACACACACACACACACACACAAAGAAACAGACAGATTGTTAACAAAAACAGAGACAGTGAGGCAGAGTTAAATCCCGTCTCTCAGCGGACTCTAATGGAAGAAAGATGTTGTGTTCCACAGAGATCATCTCCAGACTGTTAACTCATAACCGTGACTCTATCCAACTCTGTGTTTCTGTGTAATCTCTACCCATGGATGACCATCAGTTGTGGATATCAATTATCCATTAATGGTGGTTCTTTGTTGGTCAGCTTCTCTGTGTTTTCAGCGTCTTGGTGACAGACGTGTACTTCAACATCTGGCGTCATGACAGTCTGGTGAGGAAATATATTCCTTTGCACTTTCATATACATGTTCTGCCCAGTCCTTCATGGCAAAGACACAAACATTCAGAGCTGTACCCCTCCTCTCGTCCCTATGGTAGCTTTGTATCGTCCTCCTCTCCTCCCCTCACTCCTCCCCTCCTTTGTCTCCCTCTCTCCCAGTGGAAGTGTAGTGCAGGGCCCAGGGCCCCTGCCTCTAATTGCTGGTGAATGGAGTGTTTTCATGGGGTGTTAGGCAGGGCCCTCCCCTGGATTAGCATGCTTACATACACACGCACACACACACACAACATGTACTCAGATACACAAATGGATTAGTGTGTTCACTCATGGGGAGAGGAGGCTGATTTGAGCCGACAGCAGCAGCCCTTTGGAGAAAGCCCGGGCAAGCCTGGTGGATTTTCAAGCACACACACACGTTCACACACACAAAAATAGAGAGAGAGAGAGAGAGAGAGAGAGAGAGAATAGGAGAGAAGACACATCAAAGTTGCACTCATTCATGTGAACACACACACACACACAGACGCGCACGCACAATCTCAGCTCCCAAGTGCAGGCCTTGTGCTGTAGAAGACATATGGGGTGAATCATGTGTTAACAGGGAGTACTGATTAACACATCTGGAGGG
>NW_019525320.1:641744-693875 GCF_002814215.2 Seriola lalandi dorsalis
GGGTGGGGGGGTGGAGGGTGAAACGGGGAGGGGGTCAGATAAAATACGAAGGAGAGGGAGAGGCAGGGGGAGAGGACGGAAGTAGGAGTAATTCTGATTCATTGAGCCTGATCAACTCTAATAGAAAAGAGACCAAACAAGAAAACAACAAATGTGGAGACTATAAACACCCCGTAAGGAATGAGGGACTCTCCACTCATCGCCCCCAGGCTCCGTCCTATGTGTCATGTCAGAGGCAGTCAGCTGTGCCACAGCACCATGCTCACCATATGCCCATCAGTCAGACTGTCTGCCCCAAAACACAAAGCACGCATAAACAAAAGCTTTAAACACGCTTATTTCCACGTAGTGTGGAGCAATGAATTAACTGAGTTTGATGGATTCTGGGCATTCTCCGCCTGACGTAGGTCTGGTTAAATTACAAAAATTAATAATGCAGATTTACTAGCTGCCATTTTTAATAGGTTTGTTTTAAAATGAGATATTGACTGTTGGACACCCACTCCTGTGTGATTAATAGCACAAAAAACAATGGCGCTTGTGACAGACAGTAGGTAAATGGTAAATTTGACCCACAGGTGCCAAACTATTACCTTTTTATTACATTAATTACTGTTTTTATTTATTTATTAGAAACATGGACTGCATATTCTTTTCCCAAAAGGTCATAGCTCATTTCATTGGATCCTCTCTGATTCGACAACGCTTCGCCCTTGACCTCACTCTATCTCTATGCCGTGAGACGGACTGACTGAGGGCGTTGTCGCCCTCTCTAGGGCTGGGTCAGGCGGTTATGTGCTGGTCCATGCTGATTCATATCTTCATTTTCCATAGCTAAAGTTTCTTGGTCTTTACACAGAGAAACCTCCACGAACCAGGGGCCCACATGGAATTCTGTTGCCTCTCTGTGTGAGTGCAAGAGGCCAATCACCTCATGTCATCTTTTATCTTTGCTTGTATCTTTATCCATCTTTGGTTTCACTACCATCGAAACAGCATAGTTGCGCTTAAAACCACTGTGATGCAACATAAACAGAGACATATCTGCGGTCATGGTCACTTTAGAACAGAATCAAGCAATCACACTGGCACTAAGCCAGGAGTCCACATATAAATTTAGCACTGCCAACTTGCTCAAAAACACATGCTTGTTTTATAGCACCTGTTCGGGGCAATCTGTTTGCATTGTTATGGCTGCTACTGTTGTTGTTTTACACATAACAAACTGAAGTTACAGAAGGTAGGGTTAGGTGAAAAGGTTTACAGAAACAGCTGTCAATGTGTGTTAAAAAAAAAAAAAAGACTACAGACCTTTTCTCCTAAACCAAGAGAGGCAGAGCTGTTATGAGATATTATGTAGATTTAATTATAACTCTTTAACAGCGGTAATCCACCTGTATTTGTACAAGCTTTGTATAAATATTGCATGCGAGTGCAGACTTCACACACATACAAGTGAGCGTTAGAGAGACAGACATTTATGATCGTGGTGCGAGGGGCTGCCAGCGTCTCCACAACATCTAAATGAATGTAAATAAGGAAAGAGACAGTTAAAAGTAGACCAATACTGAAGAAACAACAGCTTCCTACATAAAATTTGACTCCCACTCTTTTTCATTAACGAGCAACTCCTGTACGATCCTCATGACATGGTTCAAAAATGAGCCGTGTTTCACGTTGGCGAATAAAAGGCAGCAATAACACCATTCTGCTGGTTTGACAGCAATGAAGTGGCACTAAAGTAATAAATATGCCGCAACATACTGTGGTATTTGCTCACTGTGGTTTTTGCTGACAGCCTTGCAGGTTGAAAACACTGATGACATGTTAATTGACACTGTTGATTGTTTGTAGATGCCAAGCACCTACTTAACCCTGCTTGGTTAAGTGCAACGACTTTCCCCTTGCGAGTCTGTGCTGTGCAGTGCTGATGATGCAGCGCGACAGGTCTCCAAAACTGTCCAATTAATGAGTTAGCGGTTTGTCTGTCTGACTTCTCTTGGTTGTTTTGAATTAAATAAGTGTGATCACTAAAAAAAGAAGAAAAAAAAGAAAAAATACACCTAAAAAGTAGTATTGAATCATATTCCCTTTTGGTCTGGACAATGGGAACCAAATTACATGTGTAACCACACAGCCTAATCATTTGGACTGCATTTTCCCAGAACCCTTCCAGTAAAAAAAAAAAAAAAAACTCCTCAGCAACCTCTACTGTAAGGTAACTACATCTGGTGTCACTGTAGACTTTGTAGTTAACGTTCACAGTTTTCTGGCAACAACAAAACAAAACAAAACACATCTGTTTTCTGCTGTTTTTAATACAAGATTTTGGAAGAACAGTTTTGCAAAGTGTTCCTTTTTCCCACATTACCCTTGTGTACTGTGTGCTTCTCCAGCACGACGAATGTTCACTGGTTAATGTCACCCTCTCATCTGCTGGAGCACTGATTTAGACACAGCCATTATCCCTCCCTCCCTCCCAACCAACCATTCCAGTCAATATCTCTACGTTATTCAAACTCCTCCCCACTTAATTAGATATTTAATTGACTACCTGTAGACAAATGACTGACCGGCCTGCTGGCATAAATTCATGCAAATGACATCCCGAAGAACCTCCCCCGAGGTAGATTTAATGGTGCAGTCTGGTGAGGACAGAGTTCAACAGAAGGCTGTGGGGTGGGGGGACCAAGGCTAGTCACTGGTCCGAGATCTGATCAGTGGACCAGCTCTGAATGCTACACATCTCTACTTATCTGGAAGAAGGAATATACTGTACACTTCGCTGCCAGTTTATTAGGAACACTTAGCTAAAACAAATGCAGTCTAATAAAACAGACCTGCTGTAAATGCTACTTTCATGGAGTTGAAATGTTTTAGTGAGGTGTTGATGGTCATTTTAGAGGCTGCAGTTTGTGGTACTCTTGAATTGTATCGTGTTACATTGACACATGTGTCCAGAATTTTGTCCACCCTGTTTATATCAGTGAGGGTAGGCTACATAACAGAAACACCACTCCGTATAATGCAGTTAAGGTCAAAAAAGGTTATATATTGTTTTTTTAAAACTCAAAATTAGCATGTATGCATGTTCACTTGGCTACATTAGATTAAGAGCAGTAAGCAAGCAGGAAAAGGAAGACCACTGGTTGATTGTACGCCTCGAATCTCGTGACTCTCCGTTCTGCTCCCCAGAAAGAAAGCAATAAGGCACCACAAATCCCATCGCAGGTGTCTGGGCCCAGTGTATGCTAATGGGAGGGATCAGACGCTCTTCTCACATAATGGGGTTTGACAAAGTGAAAATTAACACAACCCCACTCCTGCTGTTACTGTTAGAGGGGGTGGTTGATGTGGCTTTGTCTCAGACACAAACACATAGACACTTGCACACACCTTCCGACAGATACCACACCAGCCGTCGTTCTCATTCTCACCCAGACATTTACGTTGTACGCTGCCGTCCCCCCACCCCTCCCTCCCTCCTCATCCCTTCCTCTCACTCCCCCTCCTCCTATCTAGGTGTTTGTGTCCTCGGCATAAACATCCCTCCATCCCTCCTCCTTCCCTCTTTTCTCTTCTTCTCCAGCGACTCTGTTTGCTTCAATGGACTTTCATGACAACTCATTCCGTACGGGTCCTTTTTTCTCTCCCTCTCCCTCTCTTTCTCCTTCACTCTCCCCAGGTGAAATATTGATGGATTTTTTATGAATAGCTATGAAAAATTCATTCAAATTCCAAAATGAAAAAGCGTAAACATTCCGCATCTGCCTATGCCTCCCGCATTCATTATCCTTCACAACATCCTCACTCCCGCCCTCTCACTCTCCCTCTTCTTCCCACTCTTACCCTCTCCTCCTCCTCCTCCACCACCGCCCCTCCTTGCCCCCTGTCTACCTGAAGAAGACATGCCGCTCTGTCTCTTTTTCCGCCACTTGGACTAATTGCTTAATTTGACCTGCTCTCTCATCAATTAAAAGTCTGTCAGTGGTAGACAGATGGAGGATGGATCAGAGGGCCAGTCGATGAACAGATCAATGACAGAACAGCTCAATAAGTAAATGGAGATGGCCAGTGATGGAAAAAGGAAATGAGAGAGGGGAAGAAGTAGAAGAAGAAGAGAACAAATTGAACAGCCTGTCATGACAAAAAGGTGCAGCGCCAACGAGCCTCACTCGGATGCTCTGACTCTCCTCTCTCAATATCTCTCTCTGATGCTCTGACTCTCCCTCCCCCTTTCTTTATTTCTTTGAATCCTGAGACTCCCTCCAACAATCCCAACATACCCAAAGATACTTTTCCTCTCTCCTTCTGTAATACCTATGTGTAAATGTAAGACTGAATCAACGGAGCATCCGCACAAATCAAGCAACAAATGTTAGAGAAATAAATAAATGTGGGGCACAGAACTCTCAAGCAGGAATAAGTCTGTTGGAATAACAACAACCATGTCAAAGGAAATAAAAGTCATATGAGCAGAGAGTAAACTAAGAACAGACAAAAATGAGGCGAGAAGGAGGGATTGGGACAGAACTGAAAAACTGAAGATTAACCTCCCGTGTGAGTGGATACACTCTTCCATCTCAGCCAGAAAATACAGCTCCATAAAAGGCAGATTTCAATCAATGTGTCATAGAGCAGCGGTAAATCTGCTCGTCTCCAACTCACTCCCTCACTCACATACGTGCATACTCTCACAAGTGTGTATTATACACAGTATATGTAGATGTGTTGCACAGGAACGAATACAATACAGTATCAATGAAAAATTCTTAACATGCAGCGTTCACAAAGATGCAGTTGCGCCTTTTGCTTCTAAACACATGATGACTCACTCGCAAAGCCAACCGCAAGTCATGTTTTTGTAAACAAACACGGCTTCACTGAAACATGGCTGCACACGAATGCACACAGATATTGGCATGAACGCACACACACACACACACACACACACACACACACACACACACAACTATACACGCACACAACCACAATTATTTTGTTATCTTTCCCGTCAACACTCTGTTTTAATTAGCTTTCTCATGAGACTGCTACTCAGACCAATTAGGGAAGATTATCAAAGAAGGTCTGGAGTAGGGTGCATGCCCACGATGACTCCTGTCCCCAGGGATAAGCCAGGATGAAAGAGACCTCAGTACTACACACACCAAAACACACACACACACAACACACACAGACCCCGAATGCATTACTCTCTGAAGCACAAATATGAACCCCATGTAGGATCTTGCCAGAGAGTGTCTTCTTTGCACCTGATAATACATCAAGAAACAAGCCTGCACAACACAGCAGCATGTGTATACAGCACATGCGTGGTCAATCATTCTGTATTGAACAGTCGCAGATGGATCACTGAGGAAGATACAGAATGGGGTCCGTCCACTCCCTCCCTCAAGGGGAACTAAAAACACTCCATTGATGCGATCACTAATGGAGACACTTCAGAACATTGAGAGAGATTACCGTCTCAGAATTAGGCTATAAAAACACACATTAGGTGTTTTGGGATGAACACGGGAATGAAGGAAATTATATCTACGACGCCAACACTTGCGTTCTCTTGCTCTTATCTTATGACAAATCAATGAAAGCTACTTGCGGAGTTATGTTCAGCTGGGAGATCCTGATGTATGATCAAGGGGGTTGCCCGCAAGGAAAGTGTACCTGTATAATTACTAAGGTGTCGTTATTTATCTCTCTGGCCCTCTGCCTTTGTTTCTTCTCTTTTGCAGGAGAAATCTACCCAACTGCATCTTTAAATGTGTATGTATGTGTATATTTATCTCACTGTGATATGTCAGTACAATACAATGTGTGTGTTTTCTGACAAGCTAGTCCATAAACTGATGGTAAGTTAATAGCACTCAGTGGTATTATGTGCAACAGTGATTAGATTGGGAGAGGCTGATAGCGCATATTGGTTTGGTCCCTGAGGGCCAGCTAGAAGAGTCAGAGATCAGAGGTCAATCACCACGGGATCAATGTCGCTCAAGTGTTACATTCAAAGACGCACTATATGCCTTACACCGGGTTGATTTGGTGTATATGAGCACTTATACAGGTTGATGTTTTAAGAATCCCCAAAAGAGAGTCCTGACCGCCTCACTCCCTCTCTCCCAGCGACAGAGCACCATCATGGGAAGCAGCATGTTCTATAGGCTGGGAGAATGGAGGACGTGGAGTGGAGAGACGTCGAAAAGGGAAAGTGACTTCCCTGGGACTTCATTAAGCTAATCTGGCCACCAATACTAACAGAGTTTAAGAGGAGAGGTGAGGAGAAAGCTCAGAAATGAGATGAACACTTATTAGATCAGACCCAGCAACTGTCTTTCTCCGCTCATAACACAATTCGCACTCAAACACACACACAAACACACGCACAGTTAAACAGGCTTAGACAAAGACAGACGCACACAGCACTGGATGGACAAACGCAATAGCATGCACACTATAGATGTTGTACATGACTGTATGTATACATTCAACACAAATGCAAACATATTCAAGCAATAAATGATCAGATAAGAACAAAATGGAAAGTAAGATAGACTTGAAGAACAGAAATAAAAAAAGATATATGTGTATATTTATATGTAAAAAGGTCACTAAGGGGGCGTCGTGTGGTGTAGCGGCCATGTGTAGAGGCTACAGCCCTCGCTGCAGTTGGCCCCGGTTCGAGTCCCGCATCGGACGGCCTTTGCTGCATGTCATTCCCCCTCTCTCTGCCTCCCCATTTCCTGTCTCTCTCCACTATCCTGTCCAATAAAGGCACAAAAGCCCAAAAAAATATGCTAAAAAAAAAAAAAAAGGTCACTAAGCAGTGGTAGTACAGTGGGAAAATGGAACCAGTAACTTTTTTGGTACAAAATGACCTTAATTTGCCACAAATTGGTAATTAATAATTTGTTTATTTCTGTTGATTGACTAATAGATTAATCGGCTAATTGTTTGAGCTCTAAAGACGACTGACGTGTCATAGGCAGAGCAACAACACAGCCTTAAGGCTTGCTGTCCCTTGATTGAGGCAGTCTCGTTATCTCCAGCATCAGGCCTGGTCTCTGACAGTTTGGGGACAAAACCAGATTTTGCACATGTCCACTAACCTGGGAGTCAGATGCACTGTAGAAGAGAGTGAGTAAGGATGCTGTTATCACAATATGTCCTTCACACCAGTGCCTATTAGAGGGGAAAAGCATATGACACCTCAACACTTGCACTTGTCTTACCCGAGGATCTGACCCGACGGTCAGACACCAACAGGTGGTAGTTTCACTCCTTGTCCATCTGATGACTAGGGACAAGGGAAAGTGGACGACAAATTCTGAAATTTCACGGTCATATGATTTTTAGAGAGAGGGTGTGAAGGAGAGGTATCAGTGCCAGTATGGCACAGCCTGGGCTGCTAACAGGTAGTCACATCCTGTGTGAGCCATTCCCAGAGGGCTCCACCTCTGCCAGGCTGGGAGTCAGAGGAAGCAGGAGATTTTCCCCATGTTGAATCAGCTAGTGGCCACCATGGTGCCCTCGCTCCACCTCAAGTAAACGGAGGGGAGGGACTACTCGCACACTGCTACCGTACAATTCTTCAAGTGGCAGAACATTTGGGTCCAAATCATTAAGGCTTATACAATTTTGTCAGCAGGACAGTTGCATAAAGACTGAAGCAGGGACTCTATTCTCTGGACTCTGATGTCCTAGGCTGGCCATGTGGTATGGTCTGATTTCACACCATCAGTTTCAACTGGAGGCATCCTGGGTAGTCAACCCATTAACTGCCCTAAGTTTGTTCCATGCCAGTAAAGGTACACACTGTAAGTTTGTGTCAATTGCGAAAACCACGCCCAGGCGAAAGCAGTCACACTGCTCTTTTAAAGAAGCAACCCTGACTCTGGCTCATCCTGATTGGCTGGTTGCAAGTTTTTGTTGGGAAGACACATGAAAATGAGCAAAGATGAGCTGTAGAGCGCTTTTAGAGGGCAAAGTCAGCAAGAAATACAAGAGTGTACTCAAAGACTACAAGAGCAAAGAGGAATGAAGGAGGGAGAACAGGGTAGACGGGGAGGAACAGAGGGTAGACGGAGAAAGGGAGGGAGTGCCACGTCGTTCTTAATCTAGTTTGTCTGTCGTAATCGTGTCAATGTCACTCTCAATCAGGCAGCCACAACTAGGGCTATACAACTTCAGTTTGATTGGCCCAAACCTCGTCTTTAAAATGACCTCTACAGGGAAGGTGTGTGTGCGCAGATACAGAGACAGAGAAAGAGAGAAAAAAAAAACAGAAAGAAGGAGGTGGGGGGGGCAGTCTTCTAGAGACAATATGAGAAAGAAGGAGAGAGGGAGCACAAATTAACTTTAAACCTGTTACTCCCCCACCTGTCTGTCAATTTCACTTTGGTCTCTTTCTTTGCTCTGATTTTTCCCTGTGACAGTATTGATTGCCCTCTCTTATTACACAAGAGGATACAGAGATGTCTGTGTGAGTTGGTGGCTTTCAGGTGCTTGTGTAAACTTCAGTCATCTTCCTGCCTGCTGGCAATTAAAAACACTCATTCATTCCGTTCATGGGTTTGAAACAAAGACACATTCACTTAAACTGTCTGCCTTTTTTTTTTTTTTTTTGTTCAAGTTTGCATGTACGTACGTGTGTGTTGTTGCTTTTGGGATTAAGTTAGCATGTGAGAGTATATACTGAGATTCACAGGAGGTAGCCGCAACACTGCGGTTATAAACAGTGTGGATCTCGTTAAATCTGCAAGCTTCAGCAGATCCGCTTCCCTAAAAATGTGTGTGAGCAACCAAACATCTATAATCACCAATTATAGTCATGTTCGGTAAATATACATATAGAAGCAGTGAAAATTCTTTAAAATAACATAGTTATGCAATCGTATTTATAAGTTTTGTTTTGATCACATGCGATATCATTGTACTAAACACCACAGGGCGTTCAATCTTGTAAGTGCTTTTTTTTCCTTTTTCTTTTTAACGTTCTCTCTAAAACCTCTTTTTCAGCCATGATTTTGAGAGATTAGTCTTTCACCACAGAATATTTAGCGCGACCCACTAATACCACTGTGGCGTCAAGTTTGTTTTATTGTACGCGTCTCTGTGTTTGAGCATGCTGCATTAAGCCGCAGGCAAATTAGCAAGAAAATGTTTGTACACTGTTGGTATTTGCTCTTGTCTCCTCCGTGCACACTTGAGTTTTTTAGTTCCACTTTACAGTCCAAACGCCTCAGTGCTGGTTTTGATTATGTAAATTCTATTGGACTGAAATCAGTATTCTCTCTTAAATTGATTCAGTCAGTTTTTCTTTTTGGTACACTGCAGTGCATGGCGGTATATTAGATTTAAATTTGTGTTTTAAAAGTATTTGTGAAAATTAAATGGTAAGCTTATGTTTTTATTGTTTGTGGGGGAACTGGGCTGTAATTTGAGCTGGAGTGTGAGAGGAAAGTTTCAGGATTAGTGGCTCTCTACCCTATCATCTGTCTTACCCTTCAAGAATCTATGGACACATGCTGTAACTGATACATTCAAAATAAATCCCAGATACAGATTTTTAAATTGTTAGCTTGATATCCAAACCCATTTCATGATACTGGCGTGTGCGGTTTGGGTCTGGTGTCTCATGCTGTCGTGAAGGCAGAAGGGGTTCAGTTCAACAGCAGGATTCAAGGTTAAAGATTTGTTTTGCTTAGCTGGGTCAGCTGGCAGACTGCCAATCAAACAAAATTTAACACTTCTTCATACATTTAAGTAACACTTCATTGTAGAACATGTGGGAAAATACTTTAATGCTATTATTTCATTAAGTCTGTCAAATTCAAACTTTAAACTGACCTATACTTTTGTAGTTACACAAGTCCTCATAGAAGAGATAACCAGCCCCTTATCTGAGCCAGGCTTATGTTAAAAATCTTCAGCTTTTATTTCTTTTCTGTTTCTTGAGTACATCTGACCATACTTCAATAAAATGTCTCCCTGTTTTCTGATCTGTTCCTGTTTGCTGTGTTAATTTGCTGTTGCTGGTCTTTCTTGCATAGTAAAAGTCAGTATTTCCTTTAACTGTTTCACATTTAATACTTTCCATTAGATCAGAGGCCATTATACAGTGCATTCTCTGCCCTGGAAGACATCTGCAGAGGTATCTGAGTTCCATTACATCAGTTTAACCAAGAAAACTTGGCATAGTAAAATTAATAAGATTAATCAGTGACTGACAACACAGTGATAATTATGGCCATACTGTATCGTTGTACTTATTATATTATGTTAGAATGTAATTAACACTGTAGCAAAGCAGCTTAAACTGAATTTACGACTATATGGGGCATTATAGTAAAAGAAAAACGGTGAAAGCCGACAGGCTAGTTATCTGAAGATGTCACATTGGAAGATTATAATGGGTATTTACTGGCATTATAAAGACAAAAAATGAATTGATCAAAAATAATTAGCAGGTTAATTTATAATGAAAGTACTGGATAGCTGTAGATTGCTTTGTGTCCTCTGATAGACACCAGCTGCTCCTTTTCAACAAACAGGCACTTCACCAGGAGGGAACAACACACAGAGGTTCATGCAACAAAAACAAGAAGGTACAGTGACCACACAAGACAGCTACACGTCGCTGAATGTAAACTACTTTTGTTTGTTTACAAGACAACTCTGCAGGGTGCCTTTAACTTCATATTTCGGAAGTCCAGTCATAGTGCTGCAGTAGAGTGTGCACGTACAGTGCCATTGCTCCATCCTTAAAGGAAAGCTCTGGATTGGTTAAAGCATAACACAGGGCTGAGTGAGCCAACAGCAGAGCAGAGCACAATAGAAAGAGAAAGATACAGGCTTAAAGCCAGCAAGAAGCAGTAAATCAAATACTTTTTATTTTTCTGCCGGTGGCCCAATTTGGGGTCTAACTAACCAGGCAACTGGTCCGAGTGAACCTCCAACTGGCCCTTGGCCACTGAACAATCCTTATTGTTGAACTCCGCAATAGCGCTGTCTGTTGTGGCCTACTGCTGCATAACATATGGTCCTCAGCTTTTCATCTCTCTAGGGATGAAACACCCACACAAACACATGCACAGACTCACACACACACAGACACACACAGAAGTATCAATACAGACAGAAAAAGAGAAAGAGAGAGAGAGAGCGAGAGAGCAAGAGAGACAGAGAGAGAGAGCAAGAGAGAGAGAGAGAGCAAGAGAAAGAGAGAGAGAGCAGGAGAGAGAGAGACAGAGAGAGAGAGCAAGAGAGAGAGAGAGAGAGCAAGAGAGCAAGAGAGGGGAGGAAATGCAGACAGACATACCAAAATAGAAACTAAACACACGCACACGCACACGCCGGTCTTCAGAAGGAACATTAAACAAAAACCAAAACAAGCCAAGCCGAGTGACAGGCTGGATGAATAAAACATGCTTGCAGGGCGACCCCTCTCTGGCGAGCCCCGCTCCTCAGAAATATTGTACACCAGGAAATATTCCCAGGAGGCACAAGCAACAGGGTCCACGTGAATGATGACCAGCTCCAGGAGACTTGAGCTTTGTTTCATAAGTGAAGCTGTCCGGCAGAGGTTTGTCTTCACTGATCAGGGTTGAAGTACGGGGGATGTTATTCTCTTCCATTCTCCTCTGGTGAGGAATCCCTCTGATTTCAGTTTTATTTCACCCTCTTGCATGAAATCTATCTCGTGAAGTAAACATTGAGACATTTGTTTTGTATGAGTGATAATACGTATGAAAACCTTTGAAAACTCACACAAATGTATACAGTGAGGCAAACCTCAACACATATGAATGGCAAAAAAACATGAACAAACACAAAAAAACCGTCAGAGAAACACCATCACACACACACACACACACACACACACACACACACACACACACACACACACACACACACACACACACCAAGTCCTATCCACACTCAATTCCACTCTGCTCTAAATCAAGGCTCAGCCAGGCTAATGCACGGATCCATACTGCTCTGGGTGAATTAACGTTAGTAATAAGATATCATGGCTCTGATTGATCCTCTATTTCCATGTCCACACCATAAAATGACCCAAGCACAGCCACAGCACACCATCACTCTAATGCTGCATTGATTCCACTCTGGACTGCTGGGGATTTAAGTTTAGGGCTACAGATGAGGGTATGGCTGGAAGTGGGCATGGGACGGGAGATACTGATACAGGATTGTAAAATATGGCTAGAGCTGGTGCTACACTGTAATACTGTAGCTATGGTATGGTGGTGTCACAAGTAGGAGACTGTCTAAAATCATGGGCTCAAACCATAGCCTATGTAATCAGACAAACCATACTTTCATGAGATGCTTGATTCAAATACTGAAATTTGCGAGCTTCAATCACTGATACACTGTATTTACACCACTGTAAAGTCGCAAGATGACTGAGCATTTTTGTAGTTCGCCTCATGTTGTTTTCACTACTCCAGGTAAACTTTCATCAGATCAAAAGATCTCACAGACACTGGCTGCAGAGAGCACTTCATTTATTCCAGCCTGTTATTATGTTACTAATGGAATCAACATTAATTGGCAAAAGCTGATTTCATGGGCCACAGGTGACCTTTGTCATTTTGAACAGTGAAAGCGTCAGTAAGGCACACATAAAAATGAGAAGGATATCAGAGTGTAGACTCTATTAGAATATATAGAATATGAAAGAATATATATAGAATATAAGATCAGATCAGGATATCTGTAATAATATTACAGATTAACAGTGACAGGTTACTCAGTGGCAGATTTTCCTTTCGAGTAATGATCAGTGAGACAAATTACTACTTCAATTCAGATTACTACAAAACTACAGTAGTCTACACATAATTAACTTAATCTTCATTTTTACCTCTTCTGAATATAAAATTATATTTAAATTAGCCAAAAATCAAATCTCAACCTTATCTGGACTTGTTTTCTTCTCATGTAGTTATCATCCTTTCAGTGCATTACACATAGCCCCTTGCATTGGCTTTCGGCTAATGTTTCTCACATTCTGAATTTGAAGCTATTCTTTTGTTATTCTATGTAACTTCAATGTCGTTATATTTTTGTAAATATATAATGAACTTATACACAATCTTCTTAAAATTTGATCCATACAGCCCTAATAACATGCACTCATCTAGCTCTACTTTTAAAGGCTATACTAAATGGAAAAAAATGGAAAGTGAGAGATTTACATCGTTCCTTTAGTTGGACACATTTACGTTACATTTCTATGTGTTAAACACTAAAATTCTAACTGCAATCTAAATGATTATATTATAGACAGAAATTGAATATCTGGACAATCAACACACTAAATCAGCCAACCTAAAGTAGAAAAAAATGCTTTTGTGTTGGAAAATTATCTCAACTGTTTGGAGAGTCAACAGAGAGGAAATGTAGAAAGAGTTGCCAACTAGTGAATAATGAGTTATGTAATAATGTAATAATGTAAAATGCAATAATACTGGCTTTGAAATAAGTGAATTACGTACATATTATGTTTCGTAGCAAACAAGCCACACAGTGATTATTATGAGCCTGGGCTAAAGGACAAGATACAGCAGTAACATAGTAAGGCTGAGGTTGAGAGCAGAGATTGGCACTGGTGCCCGATGTTAGCGCTGGGTTCAAACAAACTCTTCAGCGAGAATCTATCCATCAACCACTAATGAGCCTCCTAAATTGCCAGCTTATACCAAATACATCAACATGAAGCCAAAAAGAAAGACAAAGAGACTGACTGACCCATTTTATATTGTCCAAGCAGCCTTGGGCGGATGGATTCACCCAATATCATCACACGCCAACTCGCCTGATGACAGAGCAGAAGTCATTGAAACCATGTGAGGTTATTTAAGGGGAGATGATTGTTCCAGGAAACTGGTAGTCACTGTCAGAGTTTTGGTCTGAGTTTGAGGACCTGTGATTGATTTGCAAACCACCAGAGGGCCAGTCACAATCACGCCAGTCCCCACTGGACCACGACGCTCTTAAGACTGGCTGGATTCAGACCAACTGCACCTACAGACACACACACACACACACACACACACACACACACACAAACATACATGAGCAGACACACACACGAACGCAATGACACACATGCGAACGGTCCAAACACATTCCTGCCTGTCTGAATTACATGCTGGACAATATCCCACGGTCATTAAAACCAGATTGCTTTGAAGACACAGACACCACGCAAACACACACACATGATCACACACATATACACACACACACGCATACACACACAGACAGACACATGTGCACACATACGTATTGCTTGAAGGCAAACTGTTTGTTTCCACTGTATAGTCTGTCTGTCTGTTCACATGGTACACAGACTTATCAGACGGGTTAACTCACTGCTGTTAGTATACAGGAAAAACAAACCAATTGGCGGACGTGATAGACAGACAGAGATAGAGACAGATACAAAACACAGACAGACACGTTCACATGGCAGCAGACGTGAAGTGAGTAATACAGTATAATATCAAACAGGTGAAAGACAGAATCACAACTGGTGAGAACAGTGCTGTATAAGCAACTCAATAGGCCAGACTAAAGCAATAATACAAAGCATACACAGATATAAAGCCATAAACACGATGGTATCGTTTGAGAGTAAACCAGGTGTAATCTCTCTCTCTCACACACACACACACACACACACACACACACACACACATTTCTCCCTATAGTTACAGACAATGGCATGCAGAACAAAAGGCATCACCATGTTCACATTAGTGAGCCAACAGGACTATTTTTATATTTTACTGAGTCACAAAGAGTCTTCTCCCAGCAGCATGTCACTATTCTCATATCAAAGCTGCGTTTATAGCAGACAAAGCTTTGAAAGTGGGCCATGGCTCATAAAATGCCTTTATGTCCCTCGCCGGTACACTAAAAAAAGCCAGAAACAATGCATTTTAAGTCTGCAATTGGAGTAGTGCATGTGTTACTGAGCTTATTATGTGTGTGTAAAGAGTTTGTGCATCCATGGACATTGTGTGTGCAGGTGCCTATGTGTTTGCACGCATTCATGCGTCTGTGCATGTGTGAGTGTGCGGGTGTACCCCGCTTACCCCCACAGTTGTGTGTTTGGATGTGTGTAGGTGTTGTTGATTTTAATTCCCTCCACTGACATTGTTTTTTTTCCGATCTTTTTTTCCGGCTGACAGAATGTGCAGCCTTAACACTCAGCTAACAACCCTGGCTTCCTGAATCGCATGTAACCTAATCACTAACGCCATCTGTTAATTATGTTAATACAAAAATGCCTTGGCTGCTATTCACATCCATTCTCTGAATTAGCACCCCACTTCCCTACCGAGCACCCTCTCTCCATGCGTGCTCCTCTTTTTCTCTAGTCCAATCCTTCCCGTCATCTCAGGCTCAAATTTTCCTTTCTTTCAAATCTCGTCTTTCTTATCCTTTCTAATTCTATCTCCTCACTTCTCCTCTGTGTTTTTTTTATCATCCTTGCTAATCCTTGCTTTTCTCCATCATCCATTCCCTTATTCATGTCATCAGCCTCCCTCCAAATGCCTTCATAGTCCTTCCGTTTTCCAACTCTCCCATGTACTACTCCGTCAAAAATCTCAAACTCTTAATTCCTCCTCCTCACAATCCCATCCCTTACACCTCTCAGCCTGCTATCCCCTGGGTAGCTGTTGTTGCTCCCAGCAGTGAGTCAGAGGCTAAGCTGGCTGGAAATCCCCAAAGAGGCTTTGTCTGAGGCCATCTTATTTTGGTGAGTGATATCGATCAATTCTCCCTCTTAATTGTTATTCACTATGCTAATCTGTATTTATATATCTAGGTTTTTATTGATCTGTAGGAGACATAATAAACTTTGCCTTGCACCCATGCACGGAGTAATCGTTATTGTAATGCAGGGAAAACATCATTTAATAGTTGTATACAGTGTTGGTCATTATATTAACTCAATCAACAGGCGGACCTAGCGACGTATAATCGGAGGTATAAGCGGGCCTGATGGCATCGGGACTGTCCCTGGGGAGGCTCCGTTCAAGCCTGGGGATGAAGCGGGCAGTTTGCCCAGGAGAGGCAATGCACACAGAGGCATAAAGCCCAGAGTTAACCATCTGTTTGACTCAAGAACTAAACGGCAAACTAGAGTAATCGAGCTCATACAATACCCACTGTAGGTGTGACTATGCACTAATAAGTAGTATAAAATATAACGAGTGACAAGACTAAGACTCTACAGCCATGCCTGCAGCAGTGACGCTATAAAACTCACTGTAAAGAAATCCAAACTGTTAGAAAGATAAAAGTTGGGGTCTGAAATGTATTTCTGATCCTTAGCATTAGTGATGATATAAATGTAATAACCGGCTACAGGACGGTCTCAAAATAAGTCTTTGGCAACCTCGTGTATATAAGAGGGGTTCACCATGTTGTGAGCATGAGGTGTGAGGAGATGCGCAAGGCAGTGTAGTTTATTCAAGAGGATGCTGTAAGCAGAAAGGTAATCACGTTAAGTCACTTGTGAGATTTTATGATGTTATGTTAGGTGAGCAAAGATGTGAAATATGAGCTAGAGAGACGTAAGAAGCAGAGCCGGACTGATAAATCAGACGACCTTATATATTGGCTAATATGAGATTATTGTAGACGTACGGTATTTGTATTTGTGGATATGTCAGCCAATAAGTAACGGGAAAACAAATCTAAGGGATCTGTATCAAAATTGTTTATTTTAAAAAAAGAAAAAAAAGAATTAATCAAAATAAACTAATTAATTACTAATAGCCGGTACCCTCATGTATTGATATCAATATTTGCATCAAAACACCAGTATGGGCCGGCTTATAGGAAGAAGTACAATCATTATGTTTTTCTGAAAAGTTCGGCATGAACTATTTAGAAAATCTATGGTACCTGTAATTATTTCTCCATACAGTTTAAACAAGAGTGTTTTCATCAGTATCAGTAGAGAGTACTGATTACACAAAGAACCGCTCAGGCTGATGGGGATGTCATCGATTTTGAAGCTATTTGCTCATAAAACAAATGAGTGGACAAACGAAACAATAAAAAACAATAAAATTTCACCTGATGGTGGCGCAAGAGGAGAACTCCAATGTCAGATGGCGTCGTCCTCTGGGGACCATGAATGTTTGTAGAAAATTTCATGACAATCCATCCTATAATTGTTGAGTTATTTCAGTCTGGACCACAGTGGTGGACTGACCGATTTTGATATCCACACGGCCGTTAATTTGCCTAAAACACACACAAGAAAAAAAAAAAAAAGGTATGAATAGTTTTTCAGGAAATTTGTACACAGTAACACCAACTCCTATTGTCAAGACAATGAAAGCGGGTAACCTACTGTAACAAACACAACACTCAGGGTCAGGGGATTTTCACCATAATACAACAGTTCCCAGTCCCAAATCCAGCCACACACACACATATATATACATACACGAAGAAACAATAATCTCCATTGCTTTCACACACCCACACATACAAGCATACACACAAAGCAACCACACATGCAAACACTCGCCACCCCACACCCTGATGCCCTGGCCTCCCACAGCTGGTTGAGCGAGGCCACAGTTTGGGTGAAGCCCAGAGTTTCTTACACTTGGCTGTGAATGTTATTTATTCTGCGAGTGCTGCGCGGTGAGAGGTGCACAGTGGGAGGTCAGAGCAGAGAGTGCAGGATCACTGAGCAGAACAGTGGTATTGCCATGGCAGAAATGGGCCTGTAGTCACATTTACTCTTCGAGGCTCATATGCATTTGCGCACACACACACACACACACACACACACACACACACACACACACACACACACACACACACACACACACAAACGTACACACACTCTCACAAGCAAGAAATGTTTGTCCTCCATGCCCTTTTACTTTAAAGCATTGTAGTGTTTCTACTGTGCAGCGAGAGCTTGTCCTTCACTGCTCCACTCCACCGGAGGTGAGTGAGGTGGGCACATTAGTGGTGGCACTGAAAAGCAGTTCAACATGGGAGCCTGATCCCTTTGCACCTCCCTCGGGTGCGAGGTGAGGAGAGGCAGGGTTAAGGAAGGGACGGCTCCCAAAAACAGCTGCCAGCCTGTAGGATGCCACGGTGCCCCTCTGGGCGTGGTGAAGCGGGTAGGAGACTGGCAGAGAGGGGGCCAAGGTTGCGCCCACATAAGGAGACTCTTGAGGAGGCAGTGTCGCCTTCACCACTGGGCCTCCATCTGTCTGGCCTCCTTGATCCTTTTCCTTAACCTTTCTTTCACTCAGGGAGTCACTAACCTTCCCCATTTATCGTTACAAACTAACACATACAGTAGGTAATGATATAAAGAGGCTCTGATTATCCCATTTGCTAAGACACAAAGTATCTGTTGCCATTTACTGTCAAAGAAACACCCAATTACAACCTATCCTGCAGTCTGTGCCTTCTGATTGCTGCAAAGACAGAAACATTTGAATTTGGTGTAGAAACAAGTAGTCAATAATAGACTGATCAACAGACAATTTATTGACAACAAATATGATAACCATTCAATCACTGTATATTGAATACCTTCCAGTCTTTGGACTGCTAGACAAAACAAGTTATTGGAATACAATGCCTTGAGGTTTAGGAAATAGCGATGGACGTTTTTCACAATTTGCTTAAATTTTCTAGACTGCAGGATTAACTGAAAAAATAATGAACAGATTGATCCATAATGAAAATGATTATTTAGCATCAGCACTATCTGAATGCCAAACAATTACTCTCGGAGGAACAGCAAAGGTTTATAGAGTGGAGCCAGACTTTCCTGCGACGCATACAGAAAAATATGGGTTTTGTCTGAGTCACATTGAAATACTAAAAACTATGGATGTGGCGTTTTCTGTAGGTTTTCTCTGCAACAGGGAGATATATGATATTCTGTGGCCCATGTATTCTTGGAAACTGTAGTTACCCTCGTTAGAAGTGAGCATATGTTACAGGTGGTGTGGAAAGCAGCAGAGAGTTGGAAGCGAAGAGTGTGTGGAATCTGCTGTGAGATCGTCGGTGCCAAGGTGAAATCTGAGTGGGTCATACAGCTGAGCTCAACACACACATGCACACGCGCACGCACACGCACACGCACACGCAGTGTGTGACTGAAAGAGCACATGTGCATACACAGCACTGTGGAAAAAAAAAAAAAATCGGAAAATATGAATGAGAAACAAACAATGCAAGACATGTTTTTGGCACGCACGAACTATCTGAGTCACTCACGATTACAGTATAGCTGGAACAACAACAGAAAAAAAAACAGTGTGGTAGATTCACACACACTAACTGTAATTCTCCATCTCGTGAGAAAAAAAAAAATCTATTAGACTATAAATATCATTCAATCTGCGTTCACAGAGTGGGCTAATGTGGACCATACTTATGTGTGCGAGTGTGTGATGTGGTTATATGGCAGATGTATTCTCTGGCGTGTGTGTTTGTGTGTGCATGTGTGTGTAGGTTTTTCGTGCCTGTATGATAAATGGCAGCCAGACATTGGGTTAAGAGGCAGGGCGGCCCAGATGGACTACTGTTTGTGCCCGTTTTTTTGCCAAAATAACCCCCTACACATACAACACACATATGCAAGCAACACATACACACACTCAGTCCCTCTTTCACCCATTTTGCCAATGGAGATCAGCACTAAGACATGTTTTTAGTAAACACTAACATGCAGAAATTAACCCTCCGTCATTAAAGCTACTATTCCCATAATTTTTTGGGCTTTTTTCATGCACCCTCCCCATTCCCCCACCCCCTTTCTCCCTTCATTTTCATCCTGTTTTCCTTCATCTGTTGTCCTGACTGACTACCTTTTACTGGAAGGGTAATTTTCCTGCTCTCTTTACCTCTTAAGACTAACTGTGGGGTGAGGTAGTGTGTGTGGGTGTGGGTGGGGGTGGTAGGGGGTGACGGAGTTTTTTTTTTTTTTTAAGGGTGAACTGAGGGGTGTCTTCTGTCTACCACATCCTCCTTCCTGATCCAGGAAAACATACACGATTCCAGGACTCCAGCCCCCCCAGCCTGCCAGCCCCGTCCTCAGCCAGGGACTTTCCAGAACTGCCCTGCCCAGCTAAGGAGAGCACTAGTCAGCCACAGTCAGGCTTCTGCAGGCTCCCTGTGTGGGACTCAAAGCACCATAATGTGAAGGAGCAAGCGATGTGGAGTCACACGGCCATGAAATCAAGCAATTTTGGTCTTTAATCGTGACTATCAAAGAAAGTTTAAATAAAAGCACACTTGGGGAGAGAAGAAGAAGAAAGAAAAGTAGTTAATAACACATGAGTCAAGAAGTTAATAATCACACGAAACTATTTACTGGATCAAAAAGTATTGTGTTACTTTCTGAACTGGTCCTCTCATAAAACTCCTTCGGGGGCTGGTGTGATTCAGCACTACAGGTGTGATAGCAGATCTAAACGGCTATACATCAGACACATGAACCCTTCGTGATAAACCTCCATCACAAACAATATAGTAAAATCAAGATTACACATCTGATCCTCTCCCAGCTTCCCTCCATTATAGCGCGTCCACTCACGCAGCTGAAAATGAAATCATCTTCATGAGTGGTAAAGTAGAGTGGGCGGCGGTAGCTATGTACAGTTTCAATATGAGCTTCGATCGTCAGATTATACTCTATGAACCAATGTGTTCATTTCCTGCAGGTCAAATGTAAGATTTCCTAAATATCTGGTTTCTTCATACACGTTATGATTCAATTTGAGATCAGCTGACTTAACAGTGAAGGTAAAAACTTCATAAACGTTGTGTGCCAGCAGAGAGATTTCTCAAGAGAAACATTTCAGACTAAAAAAAACAACAGTTTGAAGAAGCCCAACAATGATGTAAGACTCAAAAGCAAGTTTTAACCACCACACTGGTAACAGCTCTGATTATTCAAAGGGTTTTAAGGACCTACCACACATACACCAGCCTGTGATATATTACCTGATGCCAGAAAAAGCTACATGGGAAAGTACCTTTTTGTTAAGAAGGCTGTGACTAAAATGAAGTTGGCCACAATGTAAACACATGTCAGAACGATGACTGACCATTTCCCTTTATAACTCTCTGTCCACTCATCCTGGTAGTGCTAATTCTTGTCCTCACTACTCCCAGAGAGTAAGCGAGATTAGCTTTTCTCAATATAGCACACAGAGCCCAAACAAAACCCACAGACCATGGGCTTCCCGCTCACGAGCAGGTGAAGGGGGTGGCTTGAGTTTCCCAGCCCAGGAGAGGGGGCCTGAATCTGGGGGAGATACGGAGTCAGCCTCCCTTGCACTGCCCTGACCAAACAGAGACACAGGGAGGCTTTGTTTGGAGAAACAGCCAAGAACATTCAGCCCCCAGGAAGCACTGACACATCGCTGTTATCTAAGATAATCCACAACACTGACCGAGAAACACCTGACAAACACACATACAACATACACATCCAGAACTTATTAGAACGAAACCCGAACTCTGAGTTACGGAAAAGAGTGATTCGACCAATGTCATATAACATTAAGTACATGGCACTGTACAAATTGTTAGAAGGGCCCCATTGGGAGAGGATGGCCATGTAGAGGAGGACTGTGCTGAACATATCATTACAGCACTTCCAGTAGTGTGTGACAGGACAGAGAGGAGGTCAGCATGATAGCAGCATCCTGGAAGGACCCAACCAAAATACCACAAAGAAGGACATGATCTGTAAACAATACACACCCACACTGGCATATGAGCTTTCAGTGGGCTACTAACTGTCAGTGACGTGCACACACACACACACACACACACACACACACACACACACACACACACTTTCTCTCAAGCACCCAGCCCCCCTCCTCCCTCACTCCCTTCACACCGTCTCACACACATACACACACGAGCCACATTATACAATTGACTATGAAAGGACATCGGGCTCATAACTCTGTTCCCCTGGGGCAGAAGAGACCCAGTCACTGTCAGGCGAAAAACAAAACAAAGAGATGGAAAAATAGAGCAAAATAAAGGCAGGAGAGGAGACAGCCACGGTGTGATTAGAATAAACGGGGGAGAGATGAAGGGAAGCTGAGACAGAGGCTACTACCGCTCCTTTAATATAGCTGGGAAATCTTCCCCCTTTCTTCCATGACTGAGGGGACGACAGGTTTGGGTGATTTTCTAATAACCAGCGGCCTGAGGTTATTGTGTTGCTGTGCTGTGTATGTGCCTATACGTGCTTTGTGTGTGTATATGCCTCGATGTGTCGTCTAGACAGAGTATACAGTCCCAGGTAATGGCAAAGAGATATTGTGAGAAGGAGCTGGGAAGAGAGACTGATGGGGAGGCCCTGCCTGATCTGCATTGAGATGTCGGAGGGAGAAGGCTGACAATGGAGTGACAGAATAAGAAGACATGTAGTTTTGATTCTGCTCTGTCAGGCAATCAGCTATCTTACTATATTATTTTCATTATCAATTAATCTGTTTCCAGATTAATCGAGCCCATCCCTTCCTAAAGCCCGAACTGACAAACTGCAAATATTCACACCTGAGCAGCTGGACCCAGTGCATTTCTGCATTTGCAAATCACAAACATGCAATTGCATGTTCCACAGTTGTAAATTTGTTTGAGTATTATAAACCACTGTGCAGTGTTTTGGCTATAAACCTTCAAACTCATGGATCTGTTACTCAAACTGGACTTCCTGTATTATATTTTATGTAACACCATTACCTGAAGCATCATGCCCCCACCAACACAGTGGCTTGTATTGTTTTAACACAGTGCCACTTTGTAGAAACTAGAGACCCAGACCTATAAATCAGCGCGTCAGCTGATAAGTAACAACAAACTGCAGTACAGAAAAGCCGAAGTTTTGTCTGAGGTCATCTTGAAACATGTACCGCCACATGCGTTGACAAGATTATATGTCAAATGGTTAAAACTCATTAAAAAACTATGTTTACTTCTACTACGACTTTAAGTGAGCCTTAAATCCAATTATTTTTCTTCAAACATACACATCCATATCTGAATCAAAATCCAGTACTGATCAGGCTGCAGCTGAAACCCTGTAATACAGCCAGTTCACTGTCATATTCTGCGCCAATAGGGTGAATTGAACAAATATGTTGCAGTATTGTTCCCAATTGCATCATTGAAGTCCTCTGAATTTGTTCATTTGTTATATCATTTGCTTATTCAACAGCAAAGGCAACATCAGCCAAGACACCAATTAATGTAGTATTCAAAGCCATTTTCCCATGACATGATTTTTTAAAGCTTAAATAACTGAAGCTGATGGCCATAATATAAATCTACACTATTCTTAGAATATCCAAGACAAGCCTGTGTTTCTATGTTGAGGAACTTTGAGGATATCATTAAAAAGAAAACGTTCAAATGGGAATTCACAGCGGTTAAAAATACTTTCAGAAACAGTAACCCATCCCACTTCGATGCAGAGTCCCAGGCTCTATTACAGATTTTGGATGACTTTCTTCATCCACAATATTCCGACATGGCTTTGATACAAACTAAAAGGTCTAAAGTGTATTCATCTGGAGACAGCAGGTCAAACCACAGCTCGTGTGTGCGTGTGTGTGTGTGTGTGTGTGTGTGTGTGTGTTCATGCCTATGTATGTTCAGGTTTCTGACCAGATAGAATCGGCAGCAGCTGAAAAACCTGGCGCTGTGAGGTGAAGCCCACACAGCACAGCTGTAAACACACACACACACACACACACACTCACATCGTATGTGTGTTTGTGTGTATATGTGTGTATTATGGGCATGCACCAGCAGGCACATAAAGAGACCACAACAAAACGAGCGCAAGGTCTGTGATCTCCAAGAATGACATGGCTCAAGTACGGAGAGTGTGTGATTCAGTGATTGAAGTGTTTGTGTGTGCGTGTGTTTGTGTGTGTCTTTACGCCCTTAATGCACTCTTGTGGATCTTTTCACACAGCACGCACAAACGCACAAAAAGTACGCAGCCATATGGTCAGATCATGAACATAATGAGGAACACTTCTGGAGGTACTAATAGTGTAGAGGGGGAGAGAGGGGAGGAGGAGTGGGAGGAGAGATGCCATGAGAGAGAAGGGGGAAAAGAATAAAAAGAAATGACTGGAAAACAAAGACGTGTATGAGTGAGGGAGAGAGAAAGAAGATCTTACTCAGACAACAAATGAGTGCAAACTGTACAAATACACTGTGACCCCTGAGAGGATCAGGTTTCTTGCACTTACTCCTCTGGCTCAAACCCACATGTGAAAAACATCACCCTGCACTTGTTGTCAGCCTAAGATTTTTCTCAATAGCTTGATGTCACAACAAAGTCAGAATCAGGTTCAAGCAGAAAATATTGTCACTGAGATGAGAACACTTTCAGGGAAAAAGGATTTACAAACGAAGCAACATGTTTCTGCTGAAGTCACATTGTAAATATCTGATTTACTGAACTGAACCAGATGTCACAGTTGAATCATCTCTTCTCTGAATCATCTTTTTGTGTCACTGTGTCAGCTGAGGCTTATAACCATTACATCGTCTTTCTGTATAAATTCATAGTTATAGTATTCAAGGGAAAATGACTCTTAATCTCTGGTTTTACTTCTGACTTCATATGTGATTTTAAAATATAAAATATTGAATTATTGTCCCCATGTCTTGGACATGGCCAGGGGCCATGAGGAGTGTTCTCTGAACTGTGGTGGATGTTTTGTCTTGGCACTGAAAAATAAAGTTTGTTTATGGAAAGTGCCACAGCAGAGGGGAAATTTCAAGTGGTGTAACATGTTTTCGTCCACATTCAGTGGTAAGTCAAAAGACCCCCATCAATACACACATGTACGCATGCACGTACACACGTACGCACGCACACACACAGACACACACACACACACACTATCAGCACTGTTTATGACACAGAGAATTACAACATAACTACCACAGCTCTCACCCTCGTTTACTGGAATGTGGACTTGGAAAGACCCCAGAATAACAAACACAGTGCAACCTTCGTCTGCAACTGAAGCTCCATCACCAGCTTCAAGTAAGTTACCTTCATAAGTTACAACAAGGCACAAGTTTAATAAAAGTATTTTAAAAATAACAGCGATGTCCGGTTTACACGGTCAAAGTAAAATCAAGATGTGCTGGCACAGGCCGGTCCACTGCTCACTGAAACACAGATGTGATGGCTTAAGCTGTGGTCACATGGAACAGCTTCCCAGCCTGCCATGAACGGAGAACGCCGACTCAGCTGGACGCTGCAGCACCTACCTATTGACTCACCCTGATGACATCATCATGACTGTTCTGGTTGAGAGAGAGAAAGAGAAAGACAGAGAGGGAGGGAGTGAGAAAGAGAGAGGGTGGGAGAAACATGGAGAAAAGTGAGAGAGGAGGAGGAGAACGATGGCGGCGGTTGGGGGATCATATGACCATTAGGTCATAGCCTGCTGGTCCACCGGGACAGGGTAGACAGCCGGGTCAGCAGATCCCGCACCTGCATGAGTGAGATGAACTGCTGAGTAGGAGGACTTGTGACTCCGTCACGGTGCCTGAGAATTCACTTGACTAACATGGAGAACTGTGTCCTTTTTGGAGTGCGAGCAACATCAAAGAGAAGAGAACGAGGAAACGAGAGCGAGGACGAGGGTATTGCTGAGTGTGTTAGTCTGTGGTGTGTATTCTTTAGCAGTGTACACACACGGAGCCCGTATGAGGAGTTGAGCGTCCATCTGCATATGAATAAGCCCGTACAGTACGCTATGTAATCAGGAGAGAATAGTGTGTGTATGTGTGTGTTTTATGAAGATCATAACCAGAACTAAGTGCTGCTGACTCAGTTCTATCTGTTCATTTCCTCAGTAAGGCCTGTCAGTGCCACTGATGTGGTCACACAACAGGCTGGTACAGACCAAACCAAGCCCAACCGTACTAAACCAGACCAGGAAAAACAACACACCGCTCACCAGCTGCCTCCCGCCAACTCAGACCAGCATGCATGAGTCCATCGGTCCAATCAAAGCTCCCACTTAGGGGAAGAGAGCGGCTTTCCAGGCAGAGTCATGGCCCAGTCCAGGAAGCAGCTTTCTGCACCTGGATTAAGACACTGGGGTAAAGAGGCATGTATGGTTACACTTAGGACTGAAGCCAGACAGATAGTCTCCAGGCAGACTGAACTGAATCTACACACTCCTACACACTCATGTTAAATCAAATTTTCTGTTTCAAATTTTGTCTTTGCATAACAATAGATGAGTGCGAGGCTGACAATGTAAACACACAATGAGTAAAAGGTGAGTGGTCCCAACAGTACATATGACTGATCCCTGTGAATCACCCTCTACTACTACATCCTTTCTTCAAACTCACAATCCGAAAGACGAGAGTGAGCTGCCACATTAGCACTCAGATGCAATCATATGTTTCTAATCTCGACTCGATGAGTTTCACCCTGCTGGTCTCTTTAAACTACACCCACCCATGCTCATCTTGTCCAAATAATTAACCCTCGCACTGACACACACACACACACACACTCAAACAGACACACACACACACACACACACACACACACACACGCACACACAAAAACAGACACACACATACACAGACGCTCAAAAAAGTACACGTAGGCTAAAAGATTATCTGCTTGATCTAACGAACTATATGCTTTGTTTACATTTGTGGTGTTTTTTACCGGTTTTAGGAATCAGCTGTTTGTCTGGCTCATCTGTAAATCAGCACATACTCCCACACCTTTAGTGTCTGTAGACAGCTGCAACCTCTTTTGAGCTGGCATAATTTTGCCCCTGGTCAAAAAGCCCCAGCCCAACATCAAATTTACTCCTCCACCTGCCAGTTTTCCCCGGCAGCCGCAAGAGCACCACAGCAACCAAACACAACAGAGTGTAAAGGAATGAGAGGAACTGGGCACTAGTTCTTGTTCGTCTCACAGTTTCTCTGTCTGCAAGTAGACGTATAAACATATTTTGCAGAGATATGCAAACAAAACTCACGAAAAAGAGAAGGATGGGGAGCAGGGGGGTCCTACTCCCTCAGAAACAGTTCGGTTCTATTATCAAAAAAAATTCAGCGTTTTACATTACACTGACACGCAGAAGAACACAGAGCACCAAACTATTCTGTGGTGGACTTAACAGCAAAGCACTTCTCATAGTCAACACTAACCAGCGGAGAAAAGGAAGAGGGATTACATCACACCCTCCTGTAGCAGTCAGAACAGCTCCACAGCTCTACACAAACGAATCACTTGTAATGAAATGTAGTGCTGAGACAATAAGTCAATTGATTGATTAGTAAATTAAGAGATAATTAATGCTGTTAGTCATTTATCGCATTTATTAAAAATAAGAGATTGATTGGTAATTAAAATAATCATTAGGTGCAGCCCTGATCAGCTGATTGAATAACACAAAACTACAAAAAAGAAAAAAAGAAATCGCTGCAGTCATTAATTAGGCAAAAATTCCCGGTATTCAATGGCTCCAGCTTCTCAAATGTTCTTGTCTGTTTTATACGATTGTAAATGAAATACTTTGGGTCTTTGAACTGCTGTCTGAAAAAAAGAAGCCTAAACAACCAACCACTTAATAAAAAATGGAAATCAACAGATAAGATAATGAAAACAGCCATAAGTTGTAGCCCTACTTAAAACTTACTTCATGCAAAACAGGAGCTCCACTTTGCACTTAAAGTATTTGTCTCCATCTGCTTTTAAGTGAAATACAAGATCATCCAGTAAAATAATGCAGCTGTTTGTATGAATAATTCAGCCAAGGTGATGAAATGAGAGACAAAGAGAGAGACAGATTCAGAGACAAAAAGAAAGAAAGAGAGGGAAAGAGAGAAAGACGCAGAGAGGCATCCGAAGATGACAAACAAAGTGAAAAGAGCTTTTTGTGTAAATGAGGCATTTTCCTCTCGTACACTTGGTGCCACACAGCCCGGGACACACAAACACAAGTATAAAGACACAGTATAAAGGGAAGGAGTGAGGGAGGGAGAAAGATGCAAAGATAAAAGCAACTCTTTGATGTCGGCGCGTCTTTGTCCATGTCTTCCTCCAGTGCAACCTGTCACACACTCTCCTTACCCATCCCCTTCTTAATGGTTAGGGAGTAAATCCCTGCATCTCACGTCCCTGTTGTCCCATCCTTCTTCCCCTGTCTTCCTGCACCCCCCCACCGCCGCCGCCTCAAACTCTCTCTAATTGCCTCTTTTGCCCTCTAGCCTGCCCCAGTCCCACAGAACATTGGATACAGCAGCTCTCTGTAGACTGCTGGGAATCCACATGGACAGGATTAGAAAGCTCGTGCCATATCTGCCGAGGGTCCTCAATGTATCGAGACCAGTGTGCCACGGTTCCTGGATGACAGAATCTCCCAGGGACACGAGACACATCCTGGTGGACTCGACTGAATAGATAAATGCTGGAGGAACTGGGAGGCTGAACACAGATACTCACTTAGGAATCTTAGGTAGCGTAGCATTGTATTGTGATCAGTGTCCTTTACATTGCAGGGCATTTCACACTGATCAGTTCAAGCTCAGTTGGGGTTTTGGGTGGTGATAGTGGCTTTCACTGTTTACATGCGCACAAGAAACCAGGTTCAGGAAATCGAAGAATGTGTTCATATGCACCGCAGTAACCTGGACATCCTTCTATGTTTTTAAACCAGGATCACCTGTAAATATGTGTAAATTTCTGAATTTCACCTGTACATTCAGGATGCCGAATAGGGCAAACAGCCACCAAGGACGGTGTAGACTCATGCCAACAGTACTGGACACACACACACAAAAAAGAAAATACCAGTGATGGTCAGTCACAGACGCTCCACAGCACAGCCAACTGTCGGTGTTGATGTGTAAGCGCCCTAAGAAATCACGTTATACTGCAGAAGACACAATAACCCGGCTACTTAAGTGCCTGTAAACACACTAACTGTGGATAAAGACTAATTAAATAAAGGAGGGTGAGAGCAGCATCCGCGCTGCATCTGTAACAGGTGCAGATAGAGTGAGAGAGCAGTTATGGTGTGTGTGATCTGCTCATCAGGCAAAAACAGACCTGCTGTTTGCCCTCCCCTCAGGCCTCTCTCTCTCTCTCTCTCTCTGTCTCTCTGTGTCTCTCTCTCTCGCTGTCTTTCACCCTCTCCCTCTTTCATTTCCTCACCCTCCCTCCCTCCCTCCTCTCAGCAACAATAGCAACAGCCCATGTGTTGCCTCTGTACATTTCTGTGTTTGTTTATTTGTCTGTGTTTACTTCACAACAGCTGGATATGGTTTGTACCCTTAAACCGGGCTATGTGACTCTTCTCATCATCACTGTGAAGACACACCCGTACACAGAGAGAGGAGGAGGAGGAGAGAAGTGTTGGCACTGTTGTATGAGACATAGGGAACATAAGGTTGAGTGTGAACTCACATATGTTGATATCTCTTTACATGATACTGTTGTTATTGTTTAACTTTGCGAGCAACAGTGGCGCACATCTGGATATCTCTCAGAAAACATTGTGTATATAATAAGCAAACTGTATATGATGTGCGCGACTGTAAGGTAACGCCAGTGTCCTGCTTGTGTATTTGCACGTGTGTCAGTCTGTCCATTTCTGCGTGCACCTGAGTTTGATTTTGTGTGTGTGTGTATGTGAGAGAGAGAGGGAGAGAGAAAGAGAGACAGAGAGAGAGAACACCATGCTGTGATCCTTAATAAGTGCACTCAGTGTACGATACAAATTCCTACAAGGTGGAGATAAATACACAGCCATCCCCAGTCCCCCGCCACATCCCTCGTTCTTTCTTTCTCCTGTCCTCCTACACATCCTGGCCCTTTCATGTGCAAAGCAGATGGAGTCAATTGACATGCTAATGAGACAAGGGCTGCTTCACAGCAGTCCTGGAGCCACATCACCCCGCAAACACACGCACACATGTATACAGTCACTTGCATATCAGCGTGTACACTGGAGCAGGTCCCCCACACACAGACACTCAACCACACATCCACCTACCCACACATACAAGCACACGTATATATATCATTTGATACAAGCTCTATATTACGTGTCAATAAATGATGACGGTTAAAGTATATGGACTTGGACCTGGGACTCCACTGTGGGTGACACAAGGATCTGTCTGTGTTGTCAAGAATACATGAGATGGCCCAAATCAATGCAAACAACTAATAAATAAGGATGTTGACTGGTACCTGTTAATCCAAGCTGAAAATTTAAACTGTCCCGTAGAAACAACGGTGACATCATGTTTCCATTCCCAAAACCAATATGGAATTTAAAAACAAAACATCACGATTAAGTTTTGTAGATCATATCTGAAGGCTATTAAAAATATTAGGGATAATTAAGGATTATATAACAGGACCACTGCGCTTTGCCTGTTTAATATCAATCTATAAAAAATGAAAAGTCACCCCATGTTATCAGTACGTTCCCTATCAAATGTGATGATGAACTGTTCAAGTTTTAACCAAACATAAATCTGGCAATCCAGCTCAGTTCTGTTTGAAAACTCCCACATGCTGAATTTCCAAGGTCGACACGACCGTGGCGGGATTTTTTTTTTTTTTTCCAGGTCAAAGTTTACATGTGAACTCCACGCTACCATAAGGGGCCAAATTTGGTTTGCGCCTGGATTTTTTTTCTGCTAATGATCTGGTTTCAGAGGGGTTGAAATGAGGTGAGAGGAAAAGCAAATATTTGTGTTTTTGGTACATAATGCCTTGAGCTGGCCAATATCACCAGCCAGTGCTGCTTTTACAAGTTTACAAAGGCTGATTTACAACGTGAATATCACTTTAAAATTGCTGCTAGATATTTGTACATTACACTAGCAGCCTTAAAATGTGCAAAGGTATTATAAAAAATGATAATTGTACAGTACACCTTGATATTCATTAAAGAAAACGGCACATGCACTCACAGTACAGATACTAAGTGGGGCAGTGAACACAGGGAAAGTAATGCTACCTTTAGCAGCTAATGCTACCACCATCTAGTCCCTAGCTTGTCCTGGTTGAAGGCAAATCTGTCACTCAAGCATGCGCTGCTTTATTTACAGCAACATGTTCCCAGAGAGCATTACTGAAATGCTTTTAATTACCAAATAACAAATGGTGACACTGATGAGGGAACTGAGGTAAATATACCCAAACTGCCAAACAAGACATAGTCAAACCCTAGTATATAGCTGGAACATGTGTATGGTCAATTTGAGAAATTAAGCACTTAGTTGAAAACTGTTGTGGAATCGCTGTAAACACCTACTCTCATTGGAAAGTAACGAAAAACAGCTGGAAGAGTTGCTAAATGTCAATAACTTACATAATATGCTAATTAGTAGGTTTGTGTCGTCATTGTGTCGTATTTGCATTCTGCTCAGTGTCAAACCGGTTTTAGATCTTTATGTCTGCTTCTCTCACAATAAATATTATTTATCTATTTTATAGTAACGCTCAAAAAATGTGACGCTATCTAATTCTACTCTGCTGAATCAAATTAAACTGGCTTTGAACCGCAATGTCTCATATCAAAGACTGCCCCGTCAGTCAATCTTTTTAAAAATAGGTTAAAAACTTTTCTCCTCTTAACAGCGTTTGATTGAACGTGTGTGCGTGTGTGTGTGTGTGCGCTTGTCTACTCTGTGCTATTTGTATTGTTTTTTATTGTTTTGTTGTATGCTGTAAAGCGCATTGTGTCTGCCTTGTGCATGAAATGCGCTCTATAAATAAAGTAAAGTAAGTAATATCTTCACAAGTGTTTTTGTATCAGATCTTGGGCTGTGTATGTATTAAGTTATGAAGTGCGTGTCCACCACAAAGAGTTAAAAAAGCTGCAGAGACGCTGTTTTATCTCAGCTGTCACTGCTAGCCTGGTTGTTTGACCTATGACTGAGTTTTGGCCTGTGTTGTTAAGTTCAAAGTGTATGTGTGTGTGTGTTTCTGTGCATAAGGGCTTTACACATTGTTCAGTACAATATGTGTCTCTATGTATAGTCTGTGTCTTTCACCAACCCATCTCTCTCTCTCTCTCTCTCTCTGCTGAACCTCTTCATGCCTCCAAGCATCACTCTTGAAAGCACAGGTTGTTGATGGGTGAGTGCACTGAGCAGCACTTGAGGCCAGATTAACAGGTGACATTTACGAGGGTGTGAGTGTGTGAGCATGTGTGTGAGACCAGCCTGGTCGGGGACTGAGTGATTTAGGGCTCCCTATCAGCAGACAGGAGTCAACTACTCCCACTACTCCCCACCCTAAAGGGCAGGCTTTATAGCAGGATCCAGATATATGCCCTTGCACGCAGCAACTTTTATTTAGGAGCCCCCTGTTGAACCTCCGTCTCCTCTGGCTCACTATTTATGAACTTATTAAAAGACTGGTTTGGTGTTATTCACTGGTTAGTTACATTTTATTGGAAATGTAATGAACTAACTAAATTTGACCTGTTCCCACATTTCTCTTGTTTTGTAGCCTTTTTTCCTCAGACCCTGAGCTGTGTTGTTCTTATTTTGTTGTCACTGATTTTAAAATGAAATGAGATTAGATACTAAAGAAGACATGGGGGGAAATGGTGTGTATGCTTCGTTGTTTTTTGTACGGCTCATGTACAAGACAATGCACAATATTTAAGCTCATCACAAATCACACATTTGGACATCTAAGTAGGGGTTCAATATTATTTTATTTTTTATGGGCTCCAGCTAATGATCATATTCATTATCGATTAATCTGACAATTATGTTTTGTGATTCTGTGAGTCAAGGTGATCTCTGTTAACTTTTTATTTTGTCCAAATATTAGTCCAAAACCAATCGATAGTGTGTTTGATTGGTGTAAAATGAAGAAATGAAAAACAATTTCACATTTAAGAAGCTAGAACTGTTTGCATTATGAAAATATCTGCCAAGTAATCGAATCGTTTTAGCTCCAATGGTAAATCATCTTTCATTGGGGTTGTGTTGTGATGACAGGAACATATCAACTTATAGTTTGACAAAGTATGCTGTTCAAATTAGTAGTTCTAAGAAAATATTAAAAATAAACCAAGAAAATGTGTTGTTTAACCCCTTGTTCAGTCTTATATTGCATAACAGTGGATAACAACAGTTCACTGCACTGAGCATCAATTTGATCATTTGTGATTTTGCAAACTGTACGTTTTTAACTGTAATGATGATATTTCAAACAGACTGCCAAATCCTATGTAGAAGTAAACACTAACTTCACCTTTCAAATACTGCCTCATAATACTCGCTGATTTACTACTGCCTTTCTTATTATTACTCTGACACAGTAATCAGGAGGACTCTTTAAATATTCATATATACTGGTGGCGCTGTGCAGTGATCTCTTTCCAGGAACAGGTGGGGTGGGAGGGCCACACTCCTCCCATCCTCTGGACGCACAAGACGGTTAGCCGAGCTGGGGCAGGGCCTTTACACACTGCCTCCGGCCCACCACATGGCCAAGACTGGGCCTTTGTTATTAGCAGAGATCAATGCCATTTTATTTATTCATTTCATCAGCCTTCAGTGGTCCCCCAGGCTCTGGTCCACTCTGAAGGCATTGTTTTAAGCATCAGGGACAGGTGTGTTTTACTTTAATCCTTTTGTCATATTCTAGCCTCTGCTTTGCTGTTCTCTCTCTCTCTCTCTCTCTCTCTCTCTCTCTCTCTCTCTCTGTTTCCAACTCGTAGCTGTAGCATTTGCCAGCATCATCATCACCATCATCATCTCCATTACCAACATCACACCTGTTTCCAATTGTATACACTCATAGATTTCTCTTTGAACTACTTCATTACATACACTTTCCCTGCTGAGTCAAAAAGATCATAGGATAACTGAAGCTGAATGAGTCATAGCTCAGGTCAGGCACTAGTGCAGTGTGTGTGTCAGTGTGTATGTGTGTGTGTGTGTGTGTGTGTGTGTCCAGCCTAGTGATTGGATGAGCCAGATGAGAATACAGTCAGGCGTAGGTGGAGAGCAGAGGGGTGTTAATTTATGACCAACACTTAGACACAGGATCAATTGCCAGTAAATGTCTATAGGCTCAGAGTGGAGAACACTTAAAAGTAGGGAATGCTTTAGACATAAATGCCTCAGAAATATTTTGAATAACCCCATCCCCTGTCATCATGCGTAATGTACTTTTATTTTTAATCTAGATTTTATATAAATGTATCTTATTTCTCAGTTCATGACATCTCCCAAAGCAGTTGTGCTGTTTTGTTTTTTTTTTCACTTAATGGGTATTAAAAAAAGACAGAAAAATGTAATTAGCTTTGGCAGAAAACATAAGCTCAAATGTACAAAAAATTACTCATGGCCCCTTCCCTTGTTTATATTAAAACAGCTCAAGGGGAATGACACTTATATAACCTCAGGCTGCGACAACAGAGGGACAGTCTCACTCTTCTCTCTGTGATGAGACAGGCCTCTGTGCGCAGACTGTTGACTCTCAGCAAAACCTTTGGGAATCTGGGTTAGTAACATTATCCAGCACAGGAGCAGGAAATGAGCACCTCATCAAAAGTTTCTATCAGCCTTCATTAGAGTCATCATCAATTCCATCCATGCCTGGGACACTTGGTGCAGCCTCATATGTACAAATAAATGAGAGGTGAGAAAATGCACGGCAGCAGCACAAAAAGAGACAAAGTAAACTATAAAGAGAGCAATAGAAAAATGTCCTGTAACTCCTAGCTTCTACCTAACTGCTCATCCATTAATAAGATATAAAAATACCCCTCTGTAATTGACTCGCACAAATATGTACACAAAAGGCTATTCCCCTTGAAATCATTTTCATTTTGACCGACACATCTGCGTTTTCAGCACAAGTGATCTGAAACTCTGAAATCTGATGTATTGCTTTGAAAACTCGCAACAAAATGCTCTTTTGTAGCTGACAGATGCAGCTGATTGGCATTTAAAGTAATATGACCCTAATTTTTCACCGCAGCGTTTGCAACTAAGTTTCCGCAGAGTCAAAGTTCACATTATTTTGTCTACCACCTGCAGACGACTAATATATCACTTGATATACGGTACAACATAATGATGCACACGTGCAGACTCTGCAACAATAGTGTTGAAGAAAACGGTATCTACGCGTTTACAATGAAATGTTACTGTGCATATAGTGTATTTATAACGGCCTCCCTATTGGTTTAAGCTGCTTGACTCTTGCCTTTGTGATCTGACTGCTCAGCAGCTCGTTTGAAGACTTGAAGAATTTAGTGGGACAATAAAGAGCTGTTGGCAAGCACAATGTTTCCTCTTGTACTTGTGCTCTGTTGAATGGGCTAAATACAGTATACTACAGTATATCACAAAGTGGCAGTTATAGTGTTTGCTGCACACATAGAAAAAGACACGAATCATTGCAGCGCTATGGTAAACTTATCAGTGAATAAGTCGATCTGAAGGCCACCTGTTATCTCAGGGCGTTTGTCAAATTTTGCAACACACTTTACCTTTCAAGCGGACTATTATTTATGTGATGGTCACCTGTGGAATAACAGTGTTTCTCTCTTTCCAGACCACAGCGGCCCTGCTCCTCTCAGTCTGCAGAATTTCCCTAAGCTGAATAAGCTCGGCATTTGCCTGGGAAAGTCTTTTTTTCTTCTCTCCTGGGCTCTGTGAGAACTCAGGGACATTCCAAACCATACAAACTGGAGATTGTGAGCGTATGCAAGCATGATTGTGTGTGTGCATGAATGTATGCCTGAGTGTTTATATGCCTCCCAGAGGGGCGGAGGTCTGTGTTTTAACAGTATCAGGTGTACAGGCTTTAATCTTCCCCGTCTTCAACTCTCTCTCCAAGTCGTGCCTCGTTCATATGAAAATGGAGCAGACGGACAAAGAGAGAGAGAAAACTATTTTCTGAATAATAAAGGACAACCTGTCTCTTTCAAAAGCTCAAGGACCCTTCCCTTAACATAAATAATCTGTCTCAGGTATCTGTGTCTCATATCTGACTAATGCATGCTATTTTAAACAATCACACAGTGAACCATGATAGGCTCGGGAAACTGCAGGGCAGAGTGAGCAAGAGAGATTGAGAAAATGTGTGTGAGCAAAAAAAAAAATGGGACAACAGTGCTCTGAGCAGGGTCAGTCTTTTACGTTGAGTGGCTATGGGAGGATGGGGGGTTGAAAACATCAAACAGTCAGCTTTGCCCTCCAGGCCACCTCTGACCTGGGCCCTTTAGGGGTCAGGAGTCTTAGTAGATACTTAAACCTTTCTGCAGGATTTTGACCTGTCCTTCCCTTCTGGCCCGCCATTCTCCAGCCTCGCCTCGCCCTCCCCGTCCTGCCACGCAGCCCACCAATAATCCCCAGCCAATCAATAGTAACTGTTCTCTCGATAATTCATAACATTAACATACACTCAATGGCTCAGCGGATGGATGGGGAAGACATAGGAGGGCCATCATTCCAGTATCGATCCCCCTTAGAGGGAGTCGATAGCGGGGAGGTGATGGAGTTATAGCATCTTGCCTCCTGGAGGTAGAGCCACAGCAGAGCCACAGCCTCAAATAAACAGACAACACACACACACACACACAAACACACACACACACACTATCTTCACATGCCCACAGACATATCGTCAGATACCGACACAAGCTTTCACTGTGTAGGATGCATCTACGTGCATCCGTTGTTGCATGGGACGCTGTGCCAGAGTGTCACTAACAGAGATAAGAAGAAACCCTTTTAATTACCCCCCAGAGCAGGGACCTGCTTTTCTATCACCACTCCGTCTCTGCTATCACATTTATCTGACTCCCTCCTTCCCCTGTCTCCATGTCTTTCTATCTTTTTTCCAGCATTCCCTTTGCTCCTCTCTGCCGCTCCACAGGGCCCTTTGTCCCCTTAGATTTCTTAACTACCACTTTCCCCTTTTGATTTCATTTCCCCATAGCTCCCTTCCTCCCCAGCTCTCATATACTGCATATGCCCTCTCGCCTGTTTTTACCTCTCCTCGTCTCACAGAACCAGCTAGCAGCAAATGCTCAAATCATTTTCCCTTAGATGCTGCAAAGTAATCTAAAAGTAACTGACAGTATTCAGAATACATGAATAAAAAAATTGATCTCTTGGAAAACACTGCTGACTAAAGCTGTGGCAGTTTCCCAATATCAATATCCTTTGATAACGAAATAGTAAACATAACGATTTTTCTATCAATTAATCTATCAACTATTTGACCAATTAGTCAATTAATTGAAATTATTCATTTTCCTCCCAAAAAATCTAACTGATTATTTAATTTAAATTCATTTTACAGTATGTTAGTGTATAATGCAGCACAAAATAAAGGTTTAAACATTTAGGTTTAAAACTGTAGGTTTTAACTGGCAACTCCGACATGATAAAAATAAATATAAATGTATTTAGCATCCACAAGGACAAAAGAGCTTAAAAAGCTCTCCCTGCTAATGAACAGACAACATAGCAGTTGTTTTGTGATATTTTTAAATACTCCTATACTTTTTGCTGCGTTGGGTCTTTGGAAACTTTTGGAGTCGCATTCTGCTCCAACCATCATTTTCTAAAACTAGCGTTGACTGCAGCCGACCAACATCTGTAGCCAAAAACGACTGATGTCATGTTGCTGCAATGATTTTGAAGAAAAACACTGAACTGAAGCGTTTAAGAATTTTTTTTTTTGTAATGATTTAAATTTGGTTTAATATATTGTGGTGTCCCTCAATAATGAAGCTACGGGTCGTGAGCCTGTTTCACCGGCACTTGATTCGTTGACGTTGGCTGTAGCCAACCCTAAAACAACAAACCTAACTGGTTTCACAGCGTAATCTCAGCACTACCAACTGACTTCAACATCTCCCACCGTAGAGTAGCTCCCGCTCCCCAACTAACAGGAACAACAACAACCTGTCCTCCCCTCACTCTCAGCCAATCACAGGAACGTTGTCTCGCACACAATCATAGGTAGCTGCGACAACTGAGAGGCTTCAAAAAATCTGTAATAACTGTAATAATCAGTTATTTCTACCTGAAGTGAACTTAACAGTCTAAACACAGTCACCCTATAACATAACAGTTACATTAACATGTCATCCAGTCCGTTACAATATTGAAGTCGACGCACTTTCAACGTCAACGTCATCGATTTCTTTGACTAATCGCGGCAGCCCTAATTATGTCAGACAAACAATTTCACAGATTAAACAAAAACCTGAACAAATCTTGTTAGTTTTTAACTATTTAACTACAGGATCATAAAATGTGACACCAGATTTTTGCATAACACAATAATTGATGATATGACTGCTATTTATATCATACATCTGCACCTCTGGCTCTCTTTTCATTATGTCACCTTGTTGTTCTTCTGCAATAGTTTATTGGCACCCGACTGGAGAATCAGCACCACCGCCTGTTTATTGCGACAAACCAACTCTTAATATTTGCATAACAGCAGTGGATGAAATCGCGCAGTAATTTGCATTTTCTTTAACCAAATTTCTCAAAATTCGGTTTAAGTCTGCGCTTCATTTAGATGGGAACATGACATTCAGTCTCTACACATCGAGTCACTGTCCAGCCCCACTGACTACAATTATGACTGAATATCTAGCAATGATAATTTAATATCTTTTTACCAGAATTGTGTCAGCCACAGCTTTGCACTGAGCATTTGACCCAAAATGCCTGTGCCAGCTCTTTCATTCCAGTCAGACAAATAATACAGTAGACTTGCCTGCTCCTTTCTCCCTTGCGGGACATAAAGCACCCTTCACCCATTTCCTCCACCTTCTCATCCTCACTTCCACACCTCTCCCAAAGCCCCACAAGGGCCCTACACACAGTACCCTGAAATATAGACTGGCATAATAGCCCACTAAATTAACTCCTTGTAAGCGTGGTTTAGGAATGGCTGTAATTAGCATATAATAGGTGTGAGAGAGGAGGTAAAGGGCCAGGCCTGCCCTGGGGGCCCCGAGGCTGGGGCTGCGGCCCTCTCTCTTTTCCGTCTGTAATAGCACCGCAAAGTTCAGCCTTATAAACATGTCAATGTGACGCGTGATTAAACAGGCACGGTCATTATATAATGGATCCTGTACCTGTGGGCTCCCCCGTATGGCCAGCTCAGCGCTACCTTGGCTCAGTCTGTCACACGCACACACACATGCACGATTTCCCTGTATCTTCTCTTATCCGGTTACCTCCACACCAAAAAAAAAAAAAAGGAAAAAAAAAATCTACATGCAGGAGACAATAAGTAAGAGTGAGAAGAGAAAGAGAGAGAGAAAGGGAGAACCCTGTGCAGAGCAGCACCCTGACTGATGTAGTTCCAATAATTGCAAGGCCCTGCTTCCTCATCCAAGTGCCTTTTACTTATTTAAACTGTTTGCTTTAAGCGCCACTGAAGCCAATTATGGGAGGCATAATTCAATGGGGCAGGGAATGAGGGTAGTAGCAGGGCTGGGGATAGAGGAGGGGAGGAGAAAGGAGAGAGGACGCGGCTTTTCAGCGGGCCCTTCATCATTTCCCTGCCCTGTCCTCTCTCTTGCTCTTTCACTCAGACGACCAGATTTACTAAGCATTTTACACCTCGATTCTGATCATTCTGTGCCCGCAGTCATGCATCTTATTTATCAAACAGATGTGGGAGCCTGAAGTGCACTTTTCCTTGCATCTGAAGTGGACTACGTGTCAGCAATGATGTGTGCCTCTCTCCTTTGTGCATGTGCATTTGAGGGACAATTGTGCAAAAAGCAGAGGGAGATATTCTGATTATGACGCCCTGCGCCCAGTTCAATGCAGGACTAATGTAAACTTAGTAAATCCTGAAGGTATTTAGCTCACTTGGTACTAACAATGCAGGTTTATTGGAAAGGATTGTAACAGTTGAGAATAGAAACTTAAATAGTCTTTTAGTCAACAAAAAAAGAAGAAGCAAGAATGAGCCCAACAAACAAACATCCATCATTGTACTTACCAAAATAAATAAACATAACTAAAAACAGATTGTTTGGAGGAAGAGAGGGTAAGAAGCTGTGGTTTTGTATTTATGAATAATGACTGCAAAAACACTATAGCCTAGCAATCATTTTAACTAGATTAACCTCAGTTTCCAGGATCCTTTTCACTTAATCCAGCCTTCCACTCTGGTCTTCCCTGTCTGTTTTCATTCTTGGATGGATACTTGGCCAGCGAACCTAGCCCATTGTCTTTCTGTCAAGGCACTTCCCAGAGAAGACCTGCTGGTCTTGCATGAACAGCGAGGCTTTACAATTGCTGTTAAAAATAATGGTATTGCTCATGTTAACGAGCCATCAGTTATACATTCATACACAAACGCGCACACCAGCCCACACACTTCCACACAAGTTTACATCCTAATAAACCGGACCTCAGCTCAAAAGTTACAATGTTACACCGTTTATACACGGCCAGGGTGAAGGCAGCAATACAAACATTTGTGAACAGATACGTGCATTTGTATAAACATCCATGCATCTTTCAACTTAAAGACCTAAATTACTGCAGAGATAGAGAGTGAATTCAGAGAAAGAACAACAACAAAAGCAGTTACGGTTCAAACCTGCTCATGAACTAGTAGCTAAACTAGCAGCACTCAAGATCTCGGTGGGACAGACAGCCGGTGTCCAATCATTCCATCACATACTTCTTCATATCTATCCGCTTCGGACATTTATCCATTCTTTGGCGGCTTTTAGATTAATAGGAGCTGAAGCTGGTGGAGCAACGTGGGCTGGCCCAGACCTTCAGTCATTCTAACAGCCGTTTAATAAATGTGATTGCAAATGGAACTTGTCACTTGCACTGGGGAGAGCTGGCCAGTCAATACCTCAGCTGGCAGGTGCCTGGGGTCACATATAAGTCAGCAAGTGATGGATATGTATCCAATAATTGATGTAGGGCAGCAGTTATTGTCAGTTTGGCTCCTGCCTCTATTGCTTATTAAAAGCTGTTGGCCTTAAGTACCAGCCAGCCAATTACCGAGGAAGCCAGGTGACTGTTTAGGAGCCTAGACCCTTAGGCTCTCTGTAGAGAAAAGGAATGAACTACTCTATTGTTTTTTTGTGCGCGTGTGCTTCCCTGTGTGTGAATAGGTGTGTGCGCGTGAGTGTGCGTGTGTGTCTTTCATCTGAAATCTTAAGCGTTTATTTTTTCAGTGAACTTCCTCTATTTTTTTTGTGAGGCTCTGTTTCATTGTTCTCCCAAAGTGGTTTCCTCAAATGTACATTTACTGTAATATAACACACATTAATCTGATGCGTGAACTCCTGCCTCTCATCAGGTCAAAATAGAGGAAAGTTCCCTCTCTATTGTTGTCGTTGACCTTGCAGGTTATGTCAGACCCTGAGAAAAGCCGAACGTAGCAAACGGCGCTGCTCCTCGTCGACCTTCTGACCTCGCCTTGCACTGCTTAGTTATTAATGAACTGTAAAGTTTCAACACTTCCTCTATTTTGGTTCAAGGTTAACTCATCTGGAGATTAATTTGTTCTTGCCGTGGTCCGTATCTCGGTGCACAAAGGGAATCTCCGCATTTAGACTCTTACAGGTCACTGTGGGAGTCCTGTGTGGGCGACGGTGAGTGTGACACCCTGGTCAAGGGAGCAGCGGTGAACACAGTAGCACGTTACAGCAGTCAGCCTTCCGCAGCAGCATATCTGACGAACACAACCCCCCCCCCCCCCCCCCCCCGCTCTATGTTCAGCAGGGAGAAAGGAGAATGAGCCGTAGTAACGCTCATCACTTCAGGCCCTAACCCTAAGACTACGGGGAAAGAGGGAGGGGAAACTTTGGATGTGACCGTGGCGTGTAGTAATTGTAAAACTCAGAAAGAGCTGCTGAAGCAGAATTCTGACATGTAGCGCTGCTTTTCAGTTCTGATCAAAGGGTCCACCAGAGCAGCAGCTGATAACCCAATCAATTCACTCCTTTTGTTTTTCGCTGAATGATGCACGTTTAGCGCTAACCTCCAGGCAAAGAATGAAGGAAAGAAAAGGAGGTGAGAGGGGGAGGGGTGGTGGTAAAAAAAAAAAAAAAAAAAGAGTGGTTGGGATAGAAGGTAAGACTGGGGAAAGCAAGAGGCAATCGACGCAGGATGTAAAAGCTGCATTTGAATTCCAGGAAAAAAAAAAAAAAAAAAAAGCTAAAGAGAAGGGGGAAAAAATTAAATAAACTTAGCAGATTGTTGGTGAGTTTGATGGATCTATAGAAAGGTATTAAGAGGTGCTGCGGGGGGATGTGACGCACATAGGAGCCGATTAGAATATGAAATGTTTTAGCAGAGAATAGAGTAAAAAGGAAGGGAGATGGAGGGGAGATTAAAAGATTACCTGTCTACTGCTCTCGTCCTTCAGGAGCCAAGTGACTGTGTGGCAGACTGAGAGCCCACTGCTTATACAAGGCAATTAGTAATAGACCAATAGGAGGGAGAAAGTGTGTGTTTGTGTGGATGAGGAAGAGATAGAAAAACACCAGGAGAAAGATACAGATGATTCTATAAAGGCAAGTGGTCATAAAGATGGAATGAGAGAGTGAGAGAAGCTAATCATTACAGTTTGCAATGAAAAAGAGGCTTCTCAGACACCGATCAATCAGTTGGTCAGACAATCAATCAGTCTGCATTTAGCAGACAGGTTGGCAATGAGAGGGAAGAGACATATGAAGAAGTGAAAGACAAGACACCCAGGTCCTGTTTCCTGGGACACAGACTTACTGCGTACTGCACAGACAGACCACAATGAAGAGACAGGCTGCTGCCTAGAATACCTGGTGGTGTTAAGTGATTCAAGACTGTAGACTGGCACAAAATGTTGGCCCTTACAACAACTGCAAACCAATCAGGACTACATTTTCTTTTTTTAAAAACTGTTGTCCAGCCAAGAATCTGACAACGATCACAGGCAACAGTCACTGAAAGCTGAATTCAGGACAAAAGAAAAAGACAAAAACAAAGTTTTAAAGCCACACTTAGCAACATATCTTATATTAATAATGGGGAAAAAAATGCCTATTTGTAATTTGAAAGGAGACGTTTATTGTGACGAACCCACAGAGAATTATCACCTGGTCACCAAGTCTGCAGTTGGCCTCACGTCTACAGTCTGTTTAGCATCTTTCAGCTCATTTTGCTTTGATTGTTTTTGTTCAGTGTCACCGCTCTCGTCGACCTCGTTTCCAAGCAAATGTTTTCAGCAAAAAGAAAACACTGTAAGCTTATAACGACCAGCTGGTGAACACTGTGAATGATTGAGGAGCTAAAGAGTTGGTGGAACCCAACTGTTAAAAAGAGCGGGACTATTGGACTTACAGAACTCCAAATGAATGATAATGTTGTTTTGTTGGATGTGCATTCAACTTTTTCAGATCTCAACATGTCAGTGTTGTGTTTCTGGGTTGTTCCACTGCTGCCAAGTGGCCTAACAAAATCAATTAACAGTCATTTTTTGCCTCGTTTTGTTTGGTATTTACATAATAATAAAAAACTTTTTGATGAAAGGAAAAAAAAAAATCAATAACCATTAATATGTGCATGGTTTGAAAAATGAAACAGAAAAACATGGCTACAAACAGTATGTATACAATCACAAATTTGCAGAAAACATTTCTTGTGTATGTTTAGATAATTCTATCCTCATAACATCTCATCTGTTCTTTCTTCTTGCTCTTTCTGAACATTTATTACCAAGGTAAACAGTATCATCTGACCCTCTCTTAAGGAATAAAACCAATCACATGAAGTGCAATTATGGCCTAAAATATTTTAAAAGTAAGCGCTCAATGTAAAGATTTTAGGATTACTCTTCAGTTGGAGTTTCTGCAAAATTAGACCTCAAAACAGACCATTCGGAAACAGGATAATAAGGACACAATTTTGACACAAGGTAAAGCATTTGACAAACAAGGTATGAGGCAGCAGTGCATCGTTTTCACTGGATTATTTTGATGTATTTGTATGTATGTATGTATTTTGAATTCGTGTTCAAACTGCACAATATGCTTCTAAAATATTCAGCAGGACAACAAATAAAACAATAAACTATTGCATTAGCTGGTACATTTGGAGAGTTTGTAATTTCACAAGCTGTGGTAGAAAACGGCTCAAGTATAAAATGTGGTGGATTTTTGTAAAACGCTAACACGTTTATGGTTTTGGCATGTGGATCAGGTCCAGGTCACGCCAATCCTGACTGACAGTCCATACAAAACAGTGCAAGTGGAATTTAAGCAATGCCTTTCACACATCAAAATCAAGTCCAGCAGGATCACACTTCCGATATTAAATCTTAATAGTGGCTCATTCAAATACGAATCAGACTTCCAGACGAAACTGCCACCTTTGCTGTAACTGGCATAAACTCTCCCACCACTTTATTTGGAACACCATACTATCAGCGAGTAGTTCCTCCCTTTCATCTCAAAAAAGCCTCAGTTCTTCGAGGCATGGATTCCACAAGACGTTGGAAACGTTTCTTTGAGATGCTGGTCGATGTCGACACGACTGCATGATATAATTTCTGCAGATTTGTTGGCCGTTCACTCACGCTGCCAATCTCTCATTCTACCACATCTCAAATGTGTCCTGTTGGATTCAGATCTGGTGGTTGAGGAAGCCGCTGAAATAAACTCAACTCAATGTCATGCTAATGAAACTGAAACCAGTTTGAGATTACTTTTTTCCAGTCTTCAACTGTCTGGTTTTGGTGGGTGAGCCAGGAGCAGAACTGGATGTGATCGTCCGTCGTTGTCGTCTCAAGGTTCGCCATGTTGGTCATTCTGAGATGCTTTTTTGCTCATCACAGTTATAAAGAGTCGTTATCTGAGTTACTGCAGTCTTTCTGTCAGCTCCAACCAGTTTGGCCATTCTCCTGTGACCTTCAACAAAGCATTTCTGTCCACAAAAACTGCTGCCCACTGGATGTTTTTTTTATTTGCATCTCTAAAATGCATCTCTTTTGCTAGATTTACACCTGGCGTCCACGCTACTCCAGAGTTTTCGAGCTTTGCTAACAGCTGCAGTGTAGTTAAACTGTCGTTGTCGTTCCTCTTTTGTAGTGTTTTGTGCAACTAACAAACTGCAGTATACACAATCTGCCTTAGTATGGACAGAGATCATTGCAGATACAGAGCGAAAACGTCCATATAGAAGGAGTTCATTCTTGTTTTAAAACATACTAGTGTAGACATAGCCTGAGATCATACTTTTTTTTTGCATTCTGGTGTTTGCTGTGACCATAAACTGAAGCTTCTGACCTCTATCTGCATGTCTTTATGCACCGCTCTGCTGCCACATGACTGTGGGGTCACCCAAAGGACTGAGAGGCTGACCATGAACCACAAAATCCCCATTTCCAGTCTGGCCAGAAAACGTTTGTTGAATCACTGTCTCTCCCTCATTTCCTGTTTCCCTCCAATGACTGTAATAAATGCACAAATTCCCCCCCCAAAAAAAAAATTGTGAGAAAATTCACTGTGTAAATGGTAGACAGAGTGATGAATGCAATAGTTAATAATATGACTGTTATGTCAACAGTATGAGGTCTGTGTGTATTTTATGACTGTTGACTCTTGAATGTAATTGGAACCGAGCACGTGAGCAGGGCAGAGGAATCATACGAGGAGGACCTGTGAGTATTCACATCCCTCCACTCTCCTGAAAGTCTCCTCCGTGTACTCCAGTAACCTCCTGTGTGGTGCTGGTCTGCCCTGACGGATGGGGATTAAAAGACGCTAATGTGCACGCAGGGGCCACTGACCTTCCACGGAGATTGACTTTACACCAGTGGAAATGGAAGCCAGTAAATCAGCGGGCTGCTGTGGCGCTCATCCCATCGCATCACTCCCTCTGACACTGTCAGCCGAGACAGGAGCACATTAATCACAAACATAGGTCCCAACACTGCGCTGTAGGTACAGTGGTGTCCCATTCATTTATCCATTTAGCAGTGACTTTAACACACACAACGTATACACAAATGATGAGATGGACGTGAAAGGACAGCACCCATGGATGCCCAAAAGCACAGACTGACAATCTCACACATACAGCTGATACTTCACTTACATTTTTAACATTGTCCAGGTAGAGGACCTTTTTTTTTTTTTTTTTTAACTTTCAGTGCATTTACTGCATGTACATACTGTGATTTAAATCTTGGTAATGTGTGTTGGTAATTTTGATGTCTTTGTAATCTTGGTAATGGCGTGTTATCTTTGCAAACAGAGGACTGCAATCTGTCAGTTTCTGCTTTTTTGGTTTTTATCTGTGTGCGTAGATGAGTCTTTTGTTTGTAGTCTCTGGCAGCCAGGCCTGGTTAGGGAAGAGGAACATCTGTGATAAATTTCACTTTGAACCAAATGAGCTCTGGCACAGCAGAGGGCCCATGACAAACTTCCTGCATGTGCTAATATGAGGATGGATTTGGAGCCAGCCAAACGCAAGCTGGCACACACACACATATGCATTCAGACACCTAAACACCCATGTGTACATGCGCATGGGTGAACACCCAAGTGCATGCACTTATCATTATCTGGAGAGACATATAACTCTTGTGATAGGCATGTCTCAAAGGAATGAGAGACAACAACAAATAAACATGGATTTAATTTAAATGTAAATGGACACAGAGAAAGAGGGACATGAGAGCAGCATTTATCTTTTCACAAAACTATCTACACTGACAAAGATAAACACCCACAGAAAAAGTAAAGTATATTCAGTGCATTACTCTCCAGGCAGTGTTTGGAGTATTATCAGCAGTGGAGTAGTTTCACAGTGGTAGTTGATGGAACTCATTCAGTCTTATTGACCAGTAAAGGGCCCCACAGAGACTGGAGTCCCTTTATGGACTGACCCTCAGCATTTCACCATGCGCAGGCCAGAGGCTAGTGAGGGCCAAGGGGGCATTAACCCTCCCACAGGTCAGGGCCCTGACCCACTACAGCCTGCCAAAGCCCACTCACAAGCCCAAGTGTGGCCCACTCCACTCAATACCCTTTTAATTGCATTGGGATGGTTTGCAACCTATCGATTAATACGTGTATTTATGTCGTCCCAGGCCCAGAGGCTACATTGTATTTCTGTGTGGCATATTCATTTATTTACCTATCTGTCCCGCCCCTCATGCATCATCCATATATCTATCCATCTCTCCTCCGAGAGCACTTCAATTCAAGGGCTCCCATAATTACTGCAGCCCTATAATTGAGTGCTTTGATTTAGGATTTTTCTGTTCCCTCTCCCCTGCCACTGCCATCACTCGCTCCACGCCTCTCCCAATGAAAGACAGAGGGATGAGATATGGAAATAGAAAAATGGGAGATGGAGAGTAGAAGATACCCCCCCACCCTTACACATACAGACACACACACTCTCCCTCTCTTATCAGAATCTACTGTTTCTGTCATACATGAGGGGAGGGGTAAGTTGATAATTACTGAGGGAGATTCATGCAAATCGATGCCAAATTAAAGCATTATAAAGGCTTTTATCAGCTTTTCTTTTCCAAATTGAAGACGATAAAAACCCATTTGAGAGGCGGGAGAAATGGCCCCGGTCCCTTCATTTAAAAAAAGAGAGAATTGTAATTATGTTAACACCAATAGAATCCAAAACCCCTTTTCTTAACTCACTTACTCATTCATAATTAATTAATTTCTCACAAAACTGGGCAGGAAGAACAATGCCGTCCAGCGTCTCCTCTCCCCTCTCTCTATTTTCAGGAGAATAAGAGGGAGTGCAGTAGATATTGTTGAGTATTGTGACAGAGGGCTCATTTCCATACCTAGCCTTACACTAGGATTCTCTGTTTCCTTAGCTTAGCTCTATCTGCCTCGGGGCAGCAATAAAAGTGGCTCTGTTTTAGAAACAAAGGTGGGTGGACAAGGACGGGATGGTGCATCTGGAGCTGTGCAAGGGCCTACAGAGACAGTGAGCGAGACGGAAAGAAAGGAAGACGGAGAGAGAAAAAAATTACAAGAGATGCCCTTGACCGCAAATATTTCCTTACGCCAATGGGACGGAAAAAAAAAAAAAAAAAAGAAGTGTGCTATTTTTCCATTCCCACAGCCAACAGACCTTAACTCGGGGGTCCGTTACCAAAACATGGAGTTCCCTGCATGTACGTCACGGCCAGTTCGTCCATAACAGCCCTATAGTTCAAGGCTGTGAGTTTAAGGAGAAACAGCTCTTCAGAGTAAGAGAAACAGATTGCTACAACACGCAGACAGACTCAACAGAGATAAGGCCTCGCAGTGAGAGCGATTGAGAGAATGACTGCTTGACAGACAGTCACCTCGGGGCTGTCTCGTCTGATCTATTAGACATTCAACATTTCAGTTACAGTACGCTCGACGCCAACTGCACCGCTCCTGCTCACCTCCCCCCACCTCCACGCTGTGATGGGACAGAAGGCCAGACACAGACACACATGTGGAGGTGTAGACTGCATTGGTGGGGGGTGGGGGACGGAGGGGGTGTTCAGAGAGATAACCTGTCACTCCACAGGGTCTTTACACGTAACACATGGTCGGCACGTGTACATACATCAACCTTTACACCGTAGTCAGCCTGATGTGTGTGATGTGTGAATGTCTGAGATCTTAACTACCACACCACGTGTCACTCACACACCAAACACACACATGCAATTTTCAGACTATTGACAGGTGATGATAAAATACTCATTCCTCAGAAAAAGAAACTTATGTTTTTCTGACTCATTCCTCATTCACACTGACACACACACACACACAACTGCAGGATTTGGCCGAGGCACTGCTGTCTGCATTTTTAGCAGTCTATGACCTTATTTGGCCTGTGTTTGGAGGGGTCAACAGCACCGGCCTGAAGTCGCTACTCTGCTAATCCAGGTTAATGTGCTGTTGACAACAGCCCAATTACACAGGACTCCTGCTGAGAGAGAGGAGGGAAGAGATGGAGGAGGGGTTGTGGACACAGGGTAGGAGTGATGAGGATGGAGAGAAGGGGCACAGAGAACAAGAAAGAAGGAAGATGCCACAAGAGCATTGCGAGACGTAGGTGGGAAAAAAGAAAGCAAAATACAAGAAACGTTTAAGAGGGAGGTAAGGGGAGATCGTACGTGTGTATATATATGTTTGTGCATGTGTGGTTTAGTGGCGAGACGTGGTGCTGTGCAAACACAGGCCTGCTGGGCAGAGAGGCAGAGGTAGACTTGGTGAGGCGGTGTGGCGCTGCAGGGAGCCTCATTACACCCAGCAGGAGCCTCACTCTGCATCATCACTTCTGGCTGTATTGGGGACAACCACTGCTTACTGCTGTACACACACACACACACACACACACACACACACACACACACACACACACACACACACACACCACAGCACCAGTTACTGTGAGCACGAGGAGGAGGATGACCATGTCACCGCTGAGCATCAGTTATCATCAGGCACATGAATAACTCAGTCATCATTCATTACCTTACAAACATGAAATGTGCAGGAATGCATATTCCAGGTCTTTTCAGCACCATACTTAGCTACAGATGGATGATTAATAAATAAAAAAAAAAGGTACACATGCAGATGCCTCCATACAGGCCATTAAGGGGTCACTAAAGGAGTAGTTCAACATTTCGCTCACTCGCCAAGAGTGACAGGAAACTATAATTACTGCCCTAGTTGTAGGCCTCCGCCAGCACATCAAGCTGTAGTTGCATTCATGTCTGTCCAGATTCATAATATATGTTGGGAAGGAATTTAATAAAAGGGTATTAAGTGAATTTTTTCACAATTAGAGTATAAATTCTTGAGTTATGGCCAAAAATGTGATTTGTGAGGTCACAGTGACCTTGACCTTTCACTATCAAATTCTAATTAGTTCATCCAAGAGTCCAAGTGAACGTTTATGCCAGATGTACTGAAATTCCCTCCAGGCATTGCTGATATATCGCGCTCACAAGAATGGGACAGACATGAGGTCATAGGGAACTTGACATTTTGACCTTTGACCACCAAAATCTAATCAGTTCGTCCTTGAGTCCAAGGGAACGTTTGTGCAAAATTTGAAGAAATTCCCTCAAGGCGCTCCTGAGATACCGCGTTCATGAGAATGGGACGGACAGACGGACAACCCAAAAACGTAACGCCTCCAGCCGAGGCAGTCATCAGCATGGAGGCATAAAAATCAATAGCATTCTCTATCAGTCTGTTAAATATGGAGCCACAGTGAAGAGCCGCCTTAGCTTAGCTTAGCACGAGGACTAAAAAAAGGGGAAGAGAGCTACTAACAAAATCCACCTACCAACACCTTTCAAACTCACTAATTATCACATTATATCATCTTGCTTCGTTTCTTTAATTTGTACAAAAACCAAAGTGTACTGGAAAAATGACAAGTAGCGTTTGGGAGGGTTTTTCATGCCTTCATTGGCAGCAACAGTAGAGAGGTGACAGGAAATGACAGGAGAGTTGGGAAATGAAATTCAACAAAGATCCCTGGCCATATACAAACAGACATTGCTGTTTATGGTTGGCACCCTATCTAATAGGCCATCAGGGCAGACTCAGGTCAGACTTTCATGGCCTGGCAACCACACGGTGACAGCCAGACTCAAGGAAGTCACTATGCCCGGCCAAGGAACAGTCCAGCACATAAACCCCTGTAAATCAAGCGTTCCTTTTACACTTCAGTTTTCGTATGATTTAATATACACAAATATCTACATATATACGTGTAGAAAATGAAAATGAGTTACCTTTGGAGGTTCTGATAAGTGGATTTTATGACCTCTGCACTGAACCAGGCTAGCCGTTACCCTTGTCTCCATTTACCTACTGACATCATCATCATCGGGTATCAATCTTGTCATAGAACTCTCTGCATGAGAGCAAAATCAGCATATTTCCAAAAATGTCAAACTGTTACTTTAAGGTTTTTCATGAGAATGACAATGATGTGAAGCATGTGTTAAGGCCTTCACACACACCCGATCTCAATCCAATTAAACACCTATGGGAGATTCTGGACCGTTAAGTCTTACATCTTTCTCTCTCTGTCACCATCTTCAAAACACCACGTGAGGGATCAGCTGTAGGAGGAATTGCGGTTCTCCCTCCAGTTGTGTTCCAGAGACGAATCCATATCAAGGCAGACTGAAGCTGGTCTGGCAGAGTATAGTACTTTTAATCTCTATCTGCTTAGGTAGTGGAAGATATTTCTGTAATAGTGCGATACATCGCCCAAATGTAAGGCACTGCGGAGAACTCTAGTATTAACTTTCCAGTGATATCTCGATATACTTCTAATAAAACGGATGCCATACAACACATCACCACACAGGAAGGGGGAGCTCAACAAGGAACAAAAGGCTGGGAAAGATAACTTAATGAACTGAGAGCTGGCGACTGATAGCTCAGGTGATACATGAAACATAAATGCTTTTTTAACAAACTCACACATGACCACAGATATGACTGTGCACACACAGACACACACAGACAGACACAGGCGCACACACACAAAGTCAAAACAATGCTCATCAGCCCACCAACAACAGCTCACCTCAGGGCCACAAATCCAGGAACATAAATCAGGACTGGCAGGAAAATGAGGCTTGAGGAAATGGAGAGAAGAAAGGCAGAGGAGAGAGAATGGGAACGGGGGGAAGACAGTGTAGAAAAAAAAGAGAGATAGCGGAGAAGCAAAAACAGGCAGGAAATACCGAGAGGAAGTAGGATAAGCATCAGGAAGGAAAGAAGAGGTGAAAGGATGGAGTGGTGAAACTGAGGTAAGGGCGAGGAGGAGTCGGCATCTGAGAGAGAGAAAGAATTAAATAAAAATGCAATAAAGCAGCCGGTGTGAAATCAATCTGCTTAGAGTTTTGTTTAATAAAAATTCATGAAGGGCTCGTGGCCGAGAGCTCGTGAGAAATATTGGCGGCAATGTGGGGGAAGCCAAACTTGGGGGGCGGGGTTGGGAATA
>NW_019525320.1:693895-718488 GCF_002814215.2 Seriola lalandi dorsalis
GGGGGGGCTGGTCATGTCTTTGTTGATCGTCTGTGTGTGGGTGTGTGGGTGGGTGTGTGTGTGAGTGTGATTGCGCGTGTGTTTGCTTTCGGCTGTTTATCTGTGTTTGTTTTGACATCAGTGTGAGTTACAGGGCTGCAGTGAGTCTGTGGGAGAGGGGACAAAGAAGAAAAGGATTGAAGGTCTTCATAATAACAGCCTTCCTACAGTGGAGAGAAGGAAAGGAACTGGGCTGTAAGTCACGGTGTCTGCCTCCGTGTCGGCACACATCTCTGCCTATGTATCGCCCTTGCGCTCTGTCTCTCTCTCTCCTACTTTCTTGTCAAGGCCTCAGAGTGAGAGGTACGGCAGGGTTATACTAACGTGGTGTAAATCTCTGTCTTGCACGGCAGACAAGTTCAGGTTAGTCAGTGGTTTATGTGCTGGCTTGGAGGCTGATGCCAGATGTCTGTGTGCCACCACAATGCACCGTCAGTGTCCATCTGTGGGCCGGACACAGGCTGGAAGCACCGTTATCAATACTGTACTATTCCATTTATTACAACTGTAATTAATTGAATGTCTAATAAGTGTCGATTCAGTCTCTCTCTCTCATGTCTGTCAAACTAAGAGACTTTTGCATACACACAAACGCAAAGACAAATGCCTTGGTGTCTAAATGTATTCAGGTAGCCTGACTTTTTTTTTTTTTTTTTTTTTTTTTTTACAGTTTTTCTGTCATTTCAAAATAAAACTGAAAACATATACATATACATACATTTTACAATTAAAGATATGTTCTATTTATTAAATATGTTCAGGGCTGCAAACTAACAATTACTTTCATTATTGATTAATCTGATGAATAGTTGCCGACTAATTTTCTCTCAATTGACTACTCAATAAATCAGCTAATCATTTAGCTCTACTTTGGACAAAGCAAGGATATCTGTTTTCTCCTGTGTCGAGTCTGTACGCTGGTATTATGTTTACCATGTAGAGCGGCACTGATCTTCTCACTCAACTCTCAACAAGAAAGCAAATAAGTGAATTGTCAAAACCATTCTTTGAGAACCAGACTATCTACCTTGTACAACTGTGATTACATATTCTTGTACAACAAATAGACAGAAAATCCCATAATGATCAATATGAGGGACACCGTCATGGCTTTTCAGAGACAAATTATCCAAAGCTCATATATCAGTCTCAGATGTTATTACAAATCTTGAGTTTAGCTACTGGCTACTGGCAGTTAAGCAAATGGACTATATATTCTTATCGTAATTTGATAGTTTTTTTCCCTGTGATTTGGGCTTGTTTTGCACAGAACCCCTGAATAAATGCATTATGAAATCATAGCACAACAAAATGTGCCAAAGGTCATGAGGGGAGAATACTTCTGCAGAGCACTATAGACAGGATCCAGCTGCAGGGAAGCTCTTGATGCACCCATCCTCTAAAAGGTCTTTCACAATGAAATAAACACACACACTCTCTCTCTCTCTCTCTCTCACAGTCACACACACACACACACACACACACACACACACACACACACACACACACACACACACAAATACACACACACACACAGAGTTCATGCATTGTTTCGTTGTCATCCCTTCATTACCCAGCAGTCACTACAAGCAATAATCCACAACCGTTGACTTTTACTGTTACAATGTATTGTATTCTGAGTTGCTTTGAGTGAGAATAATGTCAAAATCCCAGGTTTCTAATCTAATGTAACACATTCTGCAGAGCTTATAGGACTGTTTACCAGCAAAGGCTGATGCAGGCTGCCAAGCAGGTCTGAGGGTCAGATAGCAGGGGTCAGAGGTCAGGATACAGTAGTGATTTAGTATTTACAGTCATGAGACATAAGGGTCAAGGCCAAGGCAATTTAGATAAGAATTCTTTATCTGTGTCACGTTCCTTCCTTTCTTTCTTCCTCTCTTGCTCTTTTCAAGCACGGAAGGTAAAACCAAGGGTTAGAAAGTAAAAGCCATTTTTTGAACTTCCTGTTCTGAACCTTTTGGCATGTCTTGTCTTTTAGAGCAAGGCATGCTAAGAGCTGTGATTTTAACTTGAAACAATATTTTGGACATCATATTAAATTGTACCTTTCTTTTCTTTCATATATATGTATATTTACTTATATATAGTTATATATAATTACATAAAAACCCTACACACTTTTCTTTCTAAATAGCAAGGTATAAAGTATACTGTAGTCCCTGTTGTCTCAGGAAACACAAGCAGCTTGTCCTCCTCAAGGCCAGACTGTGCTGTTGACGCTCTTACCATGCATCATGAGTCATGTTTTGGTAAGACGTGATGGATATCAGACACTTGAGCTAGCATCCAACTACCACCAAAGGGAGTGTAAAAGTTTTGTAGTGCATAATGATATCAAGCTAAAAGTCCCACCAATGATCTTAGAGAAAAGTTCAAGGTCAAACCAGGAGCTGACTACTGAGATTTCAAATTTGGGAACAACACCAGAGCTATTGGAAACTTTATCTCCATTCTCTAGTTTAAATCCAAATGCAGGAAGACGCACATTACCAAATCCAACAGTCTCTCTTTGTGACCATTGACCAACACTGGAGTCTGACACCCAGACGTCTACTCCAGTTATGCAAGAAGTGATTATGGTTCCAATAAATAATCTTTTTTTTAAATTAAACAAACAGACAGATTTGTTTGTCATTTAAAAAGGTTCAGTTTACGGTTAAGGATCTAGCAAGATTTGAGCAACAGAAGCAACTTGTTTAAGCTCTGGCAGTGGTTTAATAGAGGAAAAAAAAACTAAATATTAAAAAAAATAAACTTGTATAAGGTGGGACCTCATCCAAGGTCGCAGGAATCGAAGTCAAAAACTTCCATCCACCCCCCCAACTTCCAAACCATTATTTTCCACTGTGCTGTTTCAATATGAAACTACTGCAGACTGTTTCTGGTTATGCCTCTTCTTTCAAGGTGGAAAATCCTTTTTCTTTATTTTTTTTCTTGTCCCTTTTGGTGCAGAGCCCTTATTTTGCATCTGAAGACATTTAAATTTGAGACAAGCCACAACCAATCTGAATAGCATACAACATGTACTTTAAGTGTCTGTCTGTCTGTGTGTATGCATGGATGTTTATAGTGGACATCTGCCAGGGTCCTGTGTATTACAATATCTACAGTACACACACACGGCGTTTTGGAAACTTTATTAGCCAAGATGCTCCTCTTCCTCTTCTCTCCTTGTGCCCCCACTGTCCCACACGTCTCTCATGGAACTCTATCCTGTCTCTCGTTACCGCCTGGCCCGCTCCTGAAGCCTGCACACTCCTTCCTTCCTGCCCTATTGTCAGAGAAGGCTGGGGGAATCCCTGCACTCGGATATGAGGCCCTCTGAATCCCCGCAATCTCTGATGTCCTCACCCCTCCTCACCCTATCCGATATTCACACGGCTAAGGAGCCTGCAGGTGAAAGACAGGACACACTTTCCTGTCACCGCCAGGCACAAAATTCAGTGGTGCGTGCAAACACTCACATATGCATAATCCCACACAGACACTTCATAGAGAGAATATAGAAAGAAAATAGAGAATAGAAGAAAGGAGAAAAAAAAGAGTGCAGGGTACAGAAAAGATGAGAAGCTTCAATCTGCTTCAATCCCAAAAGAGCCAAACAGCTTAAGAAAAACAGAGGCGGAGAGAAATAAATAAATGGGGAAGGTAGACGAGGCCTAATGAATGCATGAGGTTGCACCGTGACAGCTGTAATGAATAACACTCAATCGTATTAATTGGTACAATCGCTGTTCATTTAGTGAAATCACTAGCAGGGCTACATGAGAGTGTAGCTGAGCGTCACAGTCACATTTAACTGAACACATTGCTGCACTTTACTCCCTCTTCGCTTCACCCCCCACCCCCCTCCTTTAGAGGGGCCATGGCTCAGGTGGTAGAGCGAGTTGGCCGCTCATCCCTGGGTTGGTGGTTCGATCCCCAAAATCCAGGTTGTGTCAGGAAAGGCATCCAATGTAAAATCTATGCCAAATAAAATATTCGGCTGGTGATCCGCTGTGGCGATCCCTCATGAGGAAAGACAACAACAACCTTTTATACTACTGTGTCCCTCAGTTTTCTCTTCTCTCACTACGAGGATATACCTGTCAGTCTGCTGTTTTTCCTCGCTCCCTTTTGACCACCCCCCCCCCCCCACACACACACACACACACACACACACACAACGCAAAACTCTCACTTTCCCTGTCATTAACCAACTCACTGTCCCATCTCCATCTCAATTTCTCTGTCTCCACCAGCTGTTCAGGACAGTGTGCAAGCATTTGGTAGCTTTGTACTAATAGCAGGAGGGTAATTGTCTCAGACCATAATGTGCGGTGGTTTAAGATCGAACAGGACTGCTCAGCTTCCCCCTGCTGCTTCCTGAATCCACCTGAGCCAGCGATCTAGGTCTGCTCATATTGTTACTTTTATATTATAGTCAATGAAGAAATAAGCAAAAGAAAAGGACAAATGGATTCAAGTTTGTGTTTTAAGTGTTTTTAGAATACACCCCCCCCCCCCCCCCCCCCTTTAAGAGCATAAGGAGAAAGAAAGAGACCCCCTCCTTCCACCTGGGCAATTAAAGTGGAAGCCAATTAAAATGAGTGTAATAGTCCCTGCTGGGTGAGTTGTTAAACAAGATGGGGGTGATTGTCCTTGGAGGAAATGGCCCAGAACTCAAGACATCTTTGCTCTTCTGTTCGACACACCTGCCTCTTCTGTTCCATGCTCCTCTGTCCAAACTTTTTTTTTTTCTAAAAAAATCACATCTTCTGAAATCTGTCTGACACAGAAAAAGAAACTCCTTTTTCAAGCTGCATCATTTGCCAAGTTCAGACACTAAAAATGAAAACAGACAAAAAGAGGAAGAGGGACTGGATTGAATTAATAGTAACAGGAATGAATTTCCACCTCTAATACAGGCCAGGTTCACCCACGAGTGTGCGTAGAGATTACAGGAAGGCCCATCCCCAGCTTCCTCCGCTGCCCAGTTCCAGTTCTCCAACCAGCTTCTACTTAATGACCCTTATGTAACACATCTGCACTACGAGCTGGGCTTACTGTAGAGGTCCAAAGGTGCTCCAGAATAGAAATAGTATATGAGAACAATGAGCAAAAAAAATAAACGAGTGTGTTGTGGCTCTTTTGCAACAAACGTGGCACCGCTGTGGCAGATGATTTTTCCGTGAGCATGTGTGAGCATGTGTGAACACTCTCATGCTTTAATGTCTCAATCTCAGGAGATTAAGGGCCTAATCAAGCCAGCGTCTACCCTAATGGGGGGAAATTGAAAGATAGATATGGTACTTTACACAGCTGATTAACCAGCAGACTGTGTGTGTCTGCCTGTGTGTGCAAGATTATAAGAATCCTTCACCACAAGCTCATTAAGCTATACATGTTTGTACTTTTGTCAAGCACAGAACAAAATACTAAGCGAATATTTTATTTGTTTGTGCACATAAACGGAGATCAACACATATTGTCTGCGTGTGCGAACTGCAGAATGCATAAGTAGATTGGTAGCGTAGCGCTCTTGCTTTAAAACCATTGCGTATTCTGTTTTCTGTATGGTTTTGTCTAGAGCCCATCAAAACACTGATCTAGCAACTTGTCACAAATTTATTGGTATTGCTGTACAAGTCAGCCGGTTAGTACAAAATTACAGTACAAAGATGCTAAAGATATGTTTACACTAAAGTGAAAACAATACCATCATTACAAGTTTATCCACCACAGATCAAATGTTTATTTTATAACTGTAAAATGTCCCACTCAGTACAAACAGTATCTTGGGCAGAATTATGAAACAACGAAATTTAAATTTAATTTCTATGTTCATTTGTTGGAAAAAAAAAAAAAAATCTCAGCTAACATATCATTATAAAATTTTTTAATCCTTAGTCTGACCAATACTGGGTTTTTGAGGATAACACTGATATCAATATCAGATGATATATCAGCCAGTGTTTTGTGGGGTCACTGTGACCTTGACCTTTGATCTTTGACCACCAAAATCTAATCAGTTCATCCTTCAGCCCAAGTGGATATTTGTGCCATATTTGAAGAAGTAACGTCGAGCTGTTGCTGAGATATCGTGTCTACGAGAATGGGACGGACAACCTGAAAACAATATGCCTCCGGCTCTGGCTGTCACCGGCGCAGAGGCATAAACATCAACTTGTCACTGATCTCTGGTGGACAAACTGTATAACGGTGACACCGTTAACATACATTATTATCTCAAATGTAGTTTGGCATTGCTGCACTGCAATTTCTTGTTACTCACTGGATGACATAAAAACCAATGAACCAAAACGGACAGTTGCAGGCTAGATGGAATTTCACAATTAAGAAGTTTCACAACCTGACTGAAACAAAGCTCAACATAAATCCACATGAACGATTTTGACATTTTTTCCCGAAAATAAGCTTTCAGTGTCTGCATGTCGGTAAAATCTATACTTTGGTTACTTTATCTACATATGCAGGCACTGACCAAACTGTCACTGACCAGACTGGGTGCCTGTCCACAGACTTAGGGATACCCGTCAAATATGGCTTAAAACACAGCAAGCTTTTTTTAAATTTCTTTTTTTTAGTGTAACACACCGCAGAGAAAAAGTGAAAAAGTGTTTTCAGTGCATTCATTACACTTTTTCTAAGCCCAATTAGCCATTAAATAACTTTCACATTTGAACCAAATCAGACCTAAGGGCTCTCTGGCAATATCTGAATTATGCATTGAATGTTTGATTGATGGGAGTGTGCTCCAAAATTGTATCTTGATTGAGCGATAACTGCTGTGTCAATAACAAGTGTTTGATAGATTGCTAATAAGTGCGACTGAGCCTGTAACAAGTGAGCAGTGGTTGTCTGTGTGTGTGTGTGTGTGTGTGTGTGTGTGTGTGTGTGTGTCTCCACGGGGACCTGTCAACCCATCAGCCTTATCAGCTGGGTGAGAGGTCTGCATGGCGTCGCTGAATATCTCTTCACCTCCCATGCAAACACAGTGGTGTCACAGCGTATCTCCTCCCCAGGGAAAGGCGGAGGGGCTAAAGAGGGGGCTGCACACTCTATGAGGCGAAAGAAAGAAACATATGGAAAGAGGACAGGCGAAGAAAGTGTGTATGTGTACGTATGTGAGGGGGAAAGTGTGGAGGGGCGAGTGCGAAAGTAGCAGAATGTGCATATAGGTGCGAGGGGGTGCAAAAAAGAAAGTGTTTTGTGTCAATAGGTGCTGAAAATGTGGTGAACGAAGCGGGACTGCAAGAGTACATGTGAAGGAAAAGAAAGCTGGGGTGTGTGTGCGATTATGTTTGTGTCTATGTGACCGCGTGGAAGAGACACACAGAGAGCAGCGGCCCTATGCAGTGTGGTGGAACTTCTCTCATCTCAGCGCATTTGGTTTGGTCCCATTCTTCATTAACTCCATTAACAGATGAGCCGCGGCGATTAGCGAAGCTTCCCGCTGATTCAGCTCTCACACCCCCCACCCTCCGCCCACTCTCCCTCCTCTCTACCCCTCTGTCGCTCTCTCGCTACCTCGTTCCAACACTCCTCCTCCTCCTCCTCCTGCACCTCACATCTGGGGGGGGGGGGCTAGGGGGGCTGTAAGACCATCCAGCCCAAAGTCACAAGGAGAAATGTACTGTACATACATGCACGTACAAAAAGTGGCACACAGGAAGAAAACATCATGCAAAAATAATGGAGACTTTCTAGGTATTTAAACACAAGACATTTCATAGTTTGCCACTTAAGCCACAATAAGTTAAACACTCGGGTATGCACAGAGGGTCATAAAGCCGGTCTATCCCTCCCTGCAGTGCCTCTTTATTCAGCTAACAATTTTTACTGCTCTGTGCCATCTTAAAGCCCTCTGCTCCTCCAGCGGGCAGTGCCAAGGGGGCAGTCTGCCTGCCGTACACTGTGCCATTAGCCACGGCTGGCTCTTTAGCCAAGAGGAACAGGGAAAACAGGCACTGATTGCCAAAAGGTACTTTAGAGGAGGGAGAGGGGATAGTAGAAATAAACAAAGAGACAGACAGGCGAAGGAGATTTTCCTTTTATTCCCCAGCATCTGTTCTATAATAGCCCCAATTAACAGATTAATTGGACTCGCATTCCTCTGTTATCCCTCCTCCCTGCCTCCTTCCCTCCGCCATTGTACCTAAACTCACAAGGAAATTAAAATTTTAAAAAAAAATGAGGGTGTATCATGCTGCTGTTGACAGCCCAACAGTGTTTTGGATTCTCTTGACAGTGCCTTGACATACAGATGTGTCATAGTTCAGATGGCAAACCTATGTGACAAAAAAAAAAAAAAAAAACGACAGCATTTGTCCACCTGAGAGTCACAGAAGACCGAGGCCTCACTTCTGACTTTTGATCGGTAATAAATCATACAACAAAGAAACTGCCAGTCACAAACCTCTCTTCCTCTTCTGAGATCTGAGAGGTTTTCAGCGCTTTGGAAACAACAACAATAACAACCACAACAACAAAAAGACTTTAGAATGCATAAACATGGGGTTTCTTAAGGGGCTCGGAGGATGCTTCTTGGATGGATCAGGACACACACAGTTACACACCGCGCTATTTTTTATTTTTTTTTTTTCTCTCTCCATCTTCAGCTCCAGTGTTCTGGTTTTGCATCATGAAATTAATGACCTGCCAGTTGACTGAAGTGAGGCAGTTTTTTTTTTTTTTGGTGGTGTGCATGTTTGTGACAGTGTGTCTGTATCGCTGTGCACACCGGTGAGCATCTGTGAATGTGTATGTGCATGTGCAAATGCTCATTTACATATGCCTTTGGATGTTTATGTCTGTGCGTGCGCGTGTGTGTGTGTGTGTGCGTTTCTGTGTTAACGAGAGCCTGTGCTCCAAGCATCGCAGTGGCCTGAGGATCCCAGCTCTTTTTGCCCTTTCTGACACGAGGAACTTGCTATAAATTATTGACACTCACCACCTATCTTCTCATTTCCTTCCTATCCATCTTCCCTCTGCCCCCCATACTCAACCCCTTCATCACCCCAACACACAAACACATGAAAGAGGAAATCAACCTATGTTTCCTTCCGCCGAGCCATGTGTGCGACAGAGAAACATGAGGCAAGAGGCCTGCTGATTGAAGCCTTACAATGTCGCTCCTGTCTTTGTTACCCTCCCTGAACATCACAGCGCCGACTCCGAGCACCTAACGCAGAAAGCTCACAACATACTTACTCCTGACAAATTAATTTTACCTCTCCGTCTCCATCAACCTCTCTCTGTTTCACCCCCTCTCTCCATCACTTTTCACACTGAAGACGAGAGGAGCCTTGCCATCTGGCTGCGTGTCAAAATAATATCATTTAATTTGTTATAAGATTAAATGGCTTCTTTTCACTGGGAAGCTCTGACTCCTAAAAAAGTACTTTCAGGCTCTGTGCATCGTCTCTCTGTTTAACTGTCTGTGTGTGTGTGTGTGTGTGTGTGTGTGTGTTTTCTGCACTACACTATGAGTTTTCTTTGTCCTGTTGTACACGAAAAAGCGATCGTTCTTTGTCTCCCTCTTCTTTGTCTTGTTCTGACTGTCTTGTCTCAGGCCATTTTCAGATACTGGCAGTCTAACCCTCTCCTTTCACACGAGCTCACATTATTAGGATCCTAAATACAACAAAAGGTCCATACAATAGAGAGAGAGAAGCATTGGACAGTGTAAGAAAATGGAGCAGGCTTCCATTCTTCCAGTGACTCTTGCCGGTCTCCTACATGAATAAGAGGCATGGCTAAACGTGCTGCATAATTTGTACTTTTAATGGCAGAGCCTTCCATTCCTGTGACATGACTTAATCAATAACCAGGCCTGTCGCAGTCTCAGCCCAGACTCGGCTGGCGTTTTATTAATTTTGAACAGGCACACTAACTAGGCGTCTGCTAGCGAGAGGCATTTCACACGGGATAATAGGCACCCTGGATTGATAGGTTCATTCCATGTACGCTCAAACCCTCATCCCTCTCTTTTTCCCCCTCTCTATCTCTCTACCCCCTTTATCTCTCTCTCTATCTCCCCTTTCTTTCCCTCTTTCTGTCAAAGAGTGATTTAGGGAGGACTCTGGGACGTCTGCGTGTGCGTCAGCTGAGGGAGGAGGGAGAGATGGATAAATAAGAAGGGAAGAAGGGATAAATAAAGAAGTGGGACAAACAAGACTCAGGTTGTGACAGAGAGTCCTTGTCTAGATAATAGAGAGCCGTGACCTACGAGTGTCCACAGTATCGCTGCAACTGTCTTTCAGGTGGACCAGACACACACACACACACACACACACACGCTCATACCTGCACCTGAACAGTCAAGCCGTTCTGTAACGGAGTATCCACAGCTCAAAAAGAAGACGGAATAAAATTCACTGCACATTCAGAAAACACGCACACAAGCTCACATACAGATGAAATATGCACGGAGAATACATTAGCCAGCCAGACACCCCGATCTGTCACCCTTTGACACCGATCAAATCAACAGTGCGCACGCCCAGAATGACATCACTTGAAAAGAGCGAAGCACAAACAGCAAGAGACACTAGACAGTCTAAAGTGTAACCGAAGGGAATTGAAAACATTAGGAGAGCAAACTTTAGATACTAGAGAAAATGTGTGTGTGTGTGTGTGTGTGTGTGTGTGTGTGTGTGTGTGTGTGTGTGTGTGTGTGTGTGTGTTTGTGTGTGTCAGAGGGGCACACCCAGCCGCCTGAAGAAGCTGATAATAACCGATTGTGTACAAGAACTAAAAATCAGTTCTCCAGAGAGTTTTGTTTGGCTGAATTTCCTCATGGGGACGACAACATTCAAAATGTGATGTAATTTAAATGGTAAAACTCACATCTACCCAAGGCTGTTCAAGCTGGCCTAAACAGTGCCTTTCAAAATAAAGGCGGGTGCACTGTTACAGGTTTTATTTTGAAAACTAATTGCTCAAACTGCAATAAGTTTTTTTTTTGCCACTTGAGGAAAGAGGAAACAAGTTGTGAACATGTTGACATCATTACCTTTAAAGTTGATGATTTAGTCTCTACCGAGGGAAATATCTCACTGCTAAATGCTCCACTATGTTCATCAGCTAGTCAGCGACTGTATCTCCATGCCAGTTGCTGCTGAGCACGTAGTGTACAGTGAGCTTTTGGAGAATGTTTCACCAAAGACAGTATTTCAAAACACATACAGTTTACACCCCAGCACAATATCACTAAAATCTGTGAATATGTTAAGTATTTAAAGTATAATTCAAAACAAACATATTACATAGACTGCATTGAAAATATGGGCCCCGAAGGTACAACCTCAATGCAACAAAAGTGACCTGTGACCTGTGATTTCCAATGAAGTCTAATTACATGAGCAGGAAAATAAAATAACCTATAAACACCACAGATTTCTCCGTTTTGGCCTGGGTTGTGTCTAATGCAACATGAGGATGAGGATGAGGTCCAGCGTGTTTGGTGTGCACTTTACCAGGGCGTCACTGTGACCGATATGAGGGTGCATGAGTGGAAAAGGTGTATATGACATTTAGAGATGGTAGCATCAATACAAGTTTGTATTCCCCAATACTGAATGAAAAGATGACTCCAGGTCTGAAGAGGCTTGGCAGGAGAGGAATTTTCCAACATGATAATAATCTCAAACACACTGCATAAATGTCCCCTGACTAGAATCCAATAGAACACATTTGGAGTAATTTAAAGTGAGCGTTAAAGCAACAAAACCCTCCGGCAAAGAGCAGCTGAAAATAATCATCTGTGAGGAATGGCAGAACATCTCTTCGCAGATTTCTTGCAAGTGCTCAGAGGATAAAATCTGTCATTAAAATTAAAAGGCGGACATACAAATGATTAAAAAATAAATAAAAGAAAAGGAATCTCACTAATTTAGGATGGTGTGGCTTTTGTTGCAGTTGGTTCGTTAATATGGACCTTTCATTGTAGTTTAATTAGTTAAACATATCTTGTGTTTCTAGGGGTTTGGGAAAAAAACAAATAAAATTGTATTAAATGGACCGGATATGTTATGACTGACATTACTAGTGATAGCGACCAGGGGTGTACTCAGTATTGTTGTTTACTGTATTTGTGAGTAAAAATCTTCAAAAGCTGCTTTCTTTCTTTGTTAGAATCACACAGGCAAACTAATCTTTAACTAAATCGTCAAGCACATGGTCGACAGATAACTTCATCCCCATTCCCTGCTAAACGTCACTCCCTTGCCCTTATCTCTTCATGTGGCCTTGAGGATCATCACATCATCACACAATAAGCACAAAATGTCTCCACTGTGTTGTTGACACTGTGTTTATCTCTGACCAAATACAGCATGGGACTGCTCACAATGAGGGTGGAAAGTTCCAGCATCATCATGTTTGGCCAGTTTAGATCACGTTTTGTTGTCTATTTGTGCTCGGAGGGCTAAAAGCAGAGGACTAAACATTTAGCCCCTGACACGGGCAGGCCTGTGACTCATCTTGTTGATAGGCCCAGGGACAGAGGGAAAGACAGATGGATGGAAAACAGCAAGGGGGGGGGGGGGGGGGGGGCGATAGATACTGTAGGTTTGGTGGGAGGGAGGAAGAGAAAACAAGGATCATGTGTTTACCAGAGGCCAGAGAAAGAAGGAATGCATCTCCAGAGATGAGTCAATATTGTTGACAGCCTCCTCATTCTCCTCTTTCAATCATGTCCAAACACCAGACAATGGACATCTTATCATACTTGCACTCCACAATAATCACATATAATCCCAATAAGTCAATAACTCTGCACACAGTAAACGTCTTTTACCTTGGCCCACAGATTACTGGAGAAAATATTTTTGGGTTTCGGCATAATACAGGTTGTTCTCTGTTATGTTTGGGTAAGTTATATCTGAGAAGGAGTTGCGCAAAAAGTGCCATTACAAAAGTAATAGCTCACTGTCCAAGAATTCCTATCATTCCTCTGCCCATAAGAGATGTTTGTGACCTTTGTGTTCTGGCATGTACCGCACAAATACCCACAAACTTGCTAACACACACAGTGCACATGAGTCTGGCTGTTTTGTACTAGTGAGAGTCACATTCAGCTTGTTCTCTCGAGGCTGCTCCCTCTGTGGAATAAAATGTCTTGGGCCTGAGCACTCCGGTTATTGCACTTTTAATTGGGACAAAGTTTGTGTTGTGGAACAGTTAATTCTCATTGATACTGAAGGTTTGCAACTTGCTGTCTCATAGACAGAGATCTATCTAACTTCAAATTACACTTCAGTCCAATTACAAACATGTTTACCTCTAGTGATATCTAGCCATGAGAAATTTTTGAGTTATCATCCAGTGAGTTTTCTGCCTCAACCCCAGTACAACGGAGGTAAATGGAATTTCTTTTGTGGCTTCAATGTTTTGGAAAATTCAACAACAATATCGATATTCCAGAAACTGTGTCCCTGTTGCTCAAGATAATACATAAAATACAGTTTTCACTCCGGTGTTTTTCAAGGTTTTGAGTAGTGCTGAAATGTAAGAGCTTTAAGAGATCAAGTGAGAATTAATGATACCCAACTGCCAATTAATAATTTAACTAATTTATCAAGTGAAACCACCAAACATTTTCTGGTTACAGCCTCTCAAATGCAAGGATTTGCTGCTTTTCTCTGTTTTATGTCATTGTACATTGAATATTTCTGGGCTGTAGATTGGAATAGGGTTGTAACTAATATCAATTATCAATTAATCTTACAGTTATTTGCTTGATGAATCCATTAATCATTTTGTCCAGTTTTTCAAAGTCCGGCTATCTTCTTTAGTCCAAGCAACGGTCCAAAACCCCAACATATTGATAACATAATGATCGTACTGTCACATCGGAGGAGTTGGAACCTGACGATTTTGTAGTTTTGTTTGCATTTTATTTTATTACTTAAAATGGTTTGATCAATTATCAACATAGTTGACCTTTTTTCAGCAATCACATCATCATCAATCAAACAAAACAAGCAATTAGAGGATGTCACTCCGGGCTCAGTAAAGTTGTGATGGGCATTTTTCACATTTTTTTTGACATTTCAAAGACTAAACTATTAATCAGTGAATTTAAAAAAAACACATGACAGATTAATGAATGAATGAAGATCATATTTAGTTGCAGCCCCCGTTTTGATCACCACATAGAATTCCATTCACCTCTGTCGTAAACCAGATCTCAAATCGTGGGTTAATAAAAAACTGGACCTCTGTATGTCTCGACACCAGTAAGGCTAAATGAGAAAATGTTTCTTTGTCATTTGTGGATGAACAACTCTTTACCGTAGACATTTTACTTGTTACCTTAAAGAATTTTAAACAGGATTTGAGCACCAATAAACAATTCTTCCATTCTGATGTATTTGCTTCACGTTTCTAGTGACCTATGGTTTGGTTTGCATCTCTATGGCTGTCTGACCTTTTGAAGTATGCAAACCCCACTGATATAACTGAACTCCCGCCAACGTCCCCAAGCAGTCCCGACACTTCTTGTCTTTATTTAAGCCTCACCTGGCCTCCAGTCAAAAATCACACCCCTCCTGTTCACACTTGGCTCTTCCTTCCTTTACTGGCCAAACCTTTTGATCTGTCCCTAACCAACCCTTTCACTCCACATCTCCCTCTCCGCCGCCATCAATATTTCATAAACGTACAGTGACAAATTTATTTGAATGCGGTCTCCGGCGCGGACGCAGAGATGGATGGGCCGATCGGGGTGGCGGTGGGCTGGTGTGCGGCATGGTAGCGAGCAGCTTTACCGCATACATTAGTCACACACTCGCAGACTGCTGGCGGAAGAGAGGGGGGCCTCAGAGAGATAGTGTATGGAGGTCTTGGGGGGGGGGGGCATTGTGTGTGAACTGCATGCATGTCTATCAGAATGTGTTAGCGAGAGACAGAGAGACAGAGAGAGAGGAGGGGGGCTACTCGGAGAATTGAAGGAGTAAATTTATCATAGTTATGGCTTTCTCAGGCATCCATTTTCCTGTGGTCTGTTGACAGCTAGTAGTATCTGCATACCACCCTCCCTCTTTCCCCCCACCACCCTGTGTGATTGACGGCCGTGGGCTTCAACCTAACAGGCCTGGTTACACACTTCAGCACAAGCGCACACGTGTGCACGAGCACGCCTGAACACATACACACAGAATCTGAGATTTCTGCCTATTTACCAATATTCTCTGACCAAATTTAATGTTGCGGTCATTCTTTTAGCTTCTTTCAACTACAACTGAGTCACACAGTGTATCACAGTGAGACTCCAATGGTATTTGACTGCATTTTAAATGGATGGTGAAAAAAAGTGTTATGACATAATAGCCTAATCTATAATTATTTTATTTATTCATTTATTTTTAGTTTTTTCTTCATGAGTGGTAGACATTAAATAAACTATGTGTTATAATGTAAATGACTAAAGTAAGATACTGATTAAATTATGATGTCTGCACTTTACGCTGTGGCCTGACTGCCCCAATAACACATTTTTACACATCTTAACTTGTTAGATAGTTTTGGGTATTGGGGAAATTTTAATTTTGACCTGATGATGGTACTAAATGAAAAGTCAGGGGATTACTATAGTTTACCAAGACCATATATTTCTGCACCAAATTGCTTGTGTAATCAAACCGACAGTTGTCAAAAAATGGATCACCAAAATAGCAGGCGTCATCCTCTGGGATCCATTAATGTGTGTGCAAAATTTCATGGCACTCCAATGCAATCTGGTCCAAAGTGGTGGCAATGCTGACCAGCTGAGAGAAATTGCCATCCTCAGAGCCACCCCACTAGCTTGGCTAATGATTGCCATTTTACTATCACCCATTTGTTTCCATAATATTTTCAACCAGTCTGGACTCCCCAGCTAGACTTCACATGAAAAAAACACCCATTTCTACATCATGTATACACACAACCTGGTTTCTAACAGTTTTTTTTTTACATGTACATATGTGAATGCCAAAGACCTCAAACAGCTCCTGCAGTGTGTCGGGATGAAAGGAAACATTACAAGCAGCAATACATCTTTATATTCGATATGATTCCACTTAAAGTCAAGAGAAAAACCCAAAACTCATACACCACAGCCTCAATAATACTAATTATGTCATTCCCACCACTGAATATCAAACAATTTGTAAAATTCCAACACTTCTGCTCTGTGAGGAAAAACTGCATTTCTACAATGAAACCTGATTGACAAATGTGCTGCAAATACACACAACACAACCAAATAGTAGCACTGTCGAGTTATGCTGTAAGAATGTGTGAAGCTTCCCCACTTGAAAGAGACTGATGCATCTACCTGAGGACTTTTAATTTGACTCCACTCAACGGCCAAACAGCTCTTCCTTTCTCCTCCTTTTATTTCGGAAGGTTCAGCAGTTTATGCTGTCACCAGTCTTAGCTTAATATCAGGTAATGTATTTTACAGCATTTTAACATAAAGCATTTTATGATCATATTTATTTATTAAAGTAATATTGAAGTATGCAGTCATTTTAAACAAGCCTTCCTATTGTAAGCCCTTAACATGCTGTTTAAAACCTTATGTAATTACTATTCAGTTTTTTTATATTATTTCACTGTGTTTTTATGACTAAAAGTTAACCACAGTGATTTTAAATTGTATTTAATCATTATTTAATCATTTTTTCATAATTTTTTTAATCTCCATTTTCCGTGCCTCTACCTGACAAACATCTTCAGACGAACAAACTTATAACCAATAGACAACAGACTTGGATTGATTGGACAAGGCAAGGTTAACACTACAGGGTGCAGCATGCATCTTACCGCCTGCCACTCAGGACCAGACATATCGGTCCTGCTCGGCTGGGACGTGCGTGGTGTTCGATGCAACTGTGACTTTTGTAGTTGTTGAAGTTGGCTACTTGTCAGTGTTGTGTTATTTTGAAAGCAATGACAAATCATTGAACAACAAACGCATCCCACTCAGGTTCATCACCTTGTTGTTAATAATAAATATTAACGATAATCGTTGTTAATATTTGTATGTGTTTTTCTTAAGTTGCAGTGCGTTGAGCTCTCTCGGAGTTGGGTGACAGCTATACCACTCTCTTATCTGTATGGTAAATATAAAGCTACAACCAGCAGCCAGTTAATGTAGGTTGGCACAAACTGTGACATAACCTATCTACCAGCGCCACCAGCGCAACCTGGGACGGAGTACACACCTCCACAACAACACACGGTGATGCCAACAGCATCTTTTTCATATGCAAACAAAGGACTTACACCAACCATGCATCACACACTGGAAGCAAACTCATACATATACAATTCAGAAAGGTCAGTTTGACTTGATACGGCTTCTACCGACACAACCCCTGGCATTGTTTTTAAACACAAGGGAGCTTTCAGACAGAACACTCATTAAAACACTACTTCCACTTACTGATACGGCCTGAGTGTGATAGGATAAGATGATGGAGAGAAACACCTGGCTCAGGAGAGGATGGATGGAGACTGAACAGGGTAGAAACAGTGTAGCCCAAGCAGCAGTGGGATAGTTCATTCAGTTAATTGTTATAATAATTATCATGACTACAGGGAGAAGCGAGAGGAAACTGATTATACCCACAGAGAAGGGAAGAGAGATTACCTGCCTGTGAGTAGACTGTCATTAACCTCACTTTCCCTCCCTCACACGCTCTCCATCTAGCGCCGTCTCTCTTGTCCAGTGGAGAGCCAATCTATATCTCATTGTTCCCCTCGTCTCTCCTGGACCACACTAATTGAAGGCAATCCGAACATGCCTCTAACAGACTCTTATCTCACCTTTCCCTCATCTTGAGCGTGTACCCATACAGATATATTGGAATACATGAACAAGACCACCAACAAACAAAACGGTGTCAGAGACAAGGATACTAGGGCAGGACTACTAAGACATTACAGCATATATTTTACAGGATTTTAGGCTTTGCTGTTGAAAAAAAAAAAAAAGAAAAAAGCAAAGCAAACCTGCAATAATTTAAAATCACCATCCGTGTATGTACAGTATTAAGCTATATATACATACATACATACTTTACAGTTGAAGACATGCACCTTATGGAGTTATATCAGTTTACCATATTTAATGTAAAAACAAGAGTCTGGGGTTCCATACGGGTTGGTTAATACATTGCCATATAGGCATAATAGAGGTTCGGTCTGATCACAATAAGGGTAATATTATTTAAGTCTGCAAACAATGACTGATGTCTGACAGAGTCTGCAGGAGAAAACCCACTTTGCATATCCAGCTGCATGATTCAGAGTCCTGATAAGTGAAGTCTGAGCTATGGGAAATGGGGGGAACTGTGACTAAAAGGTTCACACACAGTTCCCTGAACATCACTCTTCTAGATGGGATGCACACAAATTGACCAAACATAAGAAGTGATACCTGGTGCCATGGAAACTCGATAACTATAAACATACACACTGTGTGCCACATACGTCGACAAACACAACCTTTTCTTTTATCATCAAACTGAGGGCAAAGTGTTTCACAGCTAAATATCTGGCTACAACAGAAAATGACATAGTTAGAGACTAGGTAGCTGAATACTTCACTGCAAGTAACCACACTCAGTGTGCACTTTATTAGGAGCACCACACTAACACTGTGCGGGGCGCCTCCCTTTGCTCTTGAAACAGCCTCAGTTCATCGCGGCCTAGATTCAACAAGATGTTGGAAACACTCCTGTGAGATTCTGCTCCATGTTGACATGATCACATCACTTCTGCAGATTTGTCAGCTGAACATTCAAGCTGTCAATCTCCTGTTCTACCAAATCCCCAAAGTGTTCTACTGGATCCAGATCTGGTGACTGATGGGGCCACTGAGGTTCACTGAACTCACTGTCATGTTCATGAAACCAGTTGGAGACTTTTGCTTTGTGACATGGTGCGTTATCATGCTGGAAGTAGCCATTAGAAGGTGGTAAGTTGTGGCCATAAAGGGTCAGCAACAATATTCACTGGGCTGTGGCATTCATGTCATGATTGATTGGTTTTGAGGGGCAAAAGTGCGCCAAGAAAATATTCGCCACACCATTACACTGCCACCAACACCAGCTGGGACTGTTGACACAATGCGAGGTGGATCTGACCATTTCTGTAACTTTACAAAGACGACAATCCAATATCTACACCCACTTCCCAGATGTGCGGTAGTTAGAGAGAAGCAAGGGTTTGAACTTCTCTCTAAAGTCTCTTTTTTTCCCCATTCTTGACAAAACTATTTGTGGCAGTAGTCGTGTGAACAACTTAGTGCAACACAATGAAGGTTTTCCGAGAGGGACTGAATATGTGCTGCTTGGTGAAAATGAACTGAACAAAAAGAAGAAAACTTTGCGACTTACATTCAAATTTCTATATTTAACCACGTCACAGGTTCAGCTGAAAACTACAGGAAATGCTAGAAATGCTTATAAAGAAAAGTCCTTTCTCTTTATATGAAAACTACTGAAGATTACAGCTCAAGAGTACACAGCTCCTCCAATAAAATGATTTTATACACTATTTATAGAAGGTAAACTCAGTCACAACACACAAAAAAAAAAACAACACAACAACTCTGGAACAGAACAATTAAGGACTCTTATTTTCTTGTCAAGTATCTGTCTCAGTTTTTCCAACAGTTATTTAATTACACCTGCGATTAGAAGGCAATTGTAGTTCAAGCATGTATTGTTTACTGGGTACATTTCCAGTAATTCAATAGGCAGTGAAAGGGCTGCACACAGATATTATGCAAAGGCCACACTCATGCCCAAAACAGTCACCTAACCGGATCAATTCTGTCTCTTACAGTATAATAGAGAGGGGAAAAAAACAGTGGTAGTGAACTACAGAGAATGAAAGAACAGTAAGAGACAGAAAAAGACAGAGGTAGGCTGTTTGCCTTGGTGTAATTAGAGCACAAGAAAACAACCACTGTGCTGGGAAATTAACTGAACACACACACACACACACACACACACACACACACACACACACACACACACACACACACACACACAGAGTAGCTGGACGACTGAGGATAGACTGCCCTCTACTGATGGACCAGAAAAGGTCAGCAGCATCTTTTGTAAACCCCAAAACACAAGGCTCACAACAAATAAATTAATAAAATAAATATATTAATTAATTTTCTATCTAAATGCAACCTCATTGGAAAAAAAAAAATGTTAGAAATCACTCCCTTCATTTTAGTGCATTTTTCTGCTCAGATGAATGGAACTTCTTGACCTGAAATTCATCTTCCAATGCCAATTAAAGTCTGGATTCTAGTTAAGTTCCTGCTGAGGACAAAATGTTGCTTTGTTCTACTTTTGATCCAAACATTTCTGCCAGCTAAACTTACAAGGTGACATGGTACGGGCATGTTCAGGCAAAAAAACATCGCACAGTGTTTTATCATCTTCCTATTTGCCATGCACACAGTGGCTGTGTCTCTTAGTATCATTGTCAAATAACCTCATTGCGGGACATGGCAGGGACGGCCAAGTGGCACTAACTGCCAACTGTCGGAGTGAGACAGAGAGAGGATGGATGTATGTGTTTTTCCCGGACATACGGCTGCATCCCTTCACACCCCTGCTTGTGATGATGAGGCGATGGTGTGACCGCTCGGGTGTCAGAAGACGCAGGGAGCACTGGGAGTGCTGTGTGGTGGTGGTGGTACGGTGTGGCGGGGTCTCGAGAGGAAAAGCATATTGAGGGAGGCGAGGGAAACGATGTGTGGGTGAGAAACAGATAAGTTAATACTGACACATGGGTCTTTAGCATTAGGATGTATGCGAGTGTGCGTAAGATAACTTTAGGCTGCACTTTTTTTTGTTGACACTTCCTGCCCTTTTAGAGATAGTGCCATCACTGGTAAATGCAGAGAATCGATATCAGGGCCCCAGTGAGTATGTTTGTGAGTGTGTGTGCGTGTTAGCATGCACGTGTCATGTTTAAGCGTGTTTGCATGCGCACATCGATAGGAGGCGTCATCGCAGGTTCTCTGCTCGTCTGAGAAAATCACACATCGTGCTCGCTTCCAACCCCCTGCCAGGGACAGGACCCGCTGACAGCACCGCATTGTTATTTCTTCATGTTTGTCAAATGTGGCATCTCGATGCACAAGCACACATACGCACACACAGATGTTGTCAGCAGTTCCCATCTTTTCAGACACCTCTCACTCCCAAGTGAGACAGAGTTTGTCAACTCGTTGCAGACAACCCCTCTGGAATCCACACACTCTGTTTCACAGTCTCATCTCAAAAAGCATCGACTTTCTTTCCAATTAATTTCTTAAAACGTCTCTTCACTCTGTTAAACTATTCCCATTTGAGAGTGAGGGTTTGCAATCAGCAGTGGCAAAATCTCAACACCCTTGGAAAAAAAAAAAAAAAAAAGAGGAGTGCACTAGGTCACCACCGGAGGTATTTTAGCACAAAGGCTCTCCAGGCACACACTGTAAAGAAACACACACATACGCGCGCTCACAGGGTGGAGGAGTATCGTCAGTCCACCTGCACTCAGACAGACTACCTCCTGTTCCTCCTGCCTGCAGCAGGCTGGCCCACCGCTTGTGAATCCGTCTGTAAGCAGGCCCCTTTTCCAGCTCAGCAGCTGAGAAAGTGCCAATCCCACAGTTTAAAGGCCCCACTGGCCCTGCCAGCATGATAGATAGTTTAGAAATGAGGACGCGTGTTTAAAAGAGAGAGGGGGTGGAAGGGGGGATGGAGGGAGAGAGAAAAAAGGCACGCAGCAGCAGCTGTCAGACAACACAGAACCCAAGCTTCCATGACCAGGCTCCTAACAGAGACAGCAAGAATAAAAGAGAGGCACTTCTGAGAGTTGAGGCCTAAGATGACAGGTATGATGCAGGAGAGGACTCAAATGGATGAGAGGATAAAACATGCAAATACAAACTGCTAGACAGATGAAGAGATTAGATTACAGAGGGTACATGACACAGACGGGGCCCCCGACGGTTCTCTGCAGCCAGTACATTTGCATGTGCGCAACAGAATCCAGAAGTTTCTCACTGTAACTTAACATGAAGTAGCCGTTCCCAAAGGCTTCATGGAGTTTGTTAGATCTGGTTAATTTCTAGAAGCAGGTGTGTTAAACTGAGATCACACAACGAGAGTTTTAAAATCCTAATTGATTTTGAAATGGGGCTGTATGCACATAAGAAGAAACTTCCCAGATGTTCTCTCTAATCTCAAACATGTACACACTACAAGATTTGGAAAATAATGGCGAATCACACACTGCAGGATAACTGTACACATAACTGATAGCTGTAACATTAGTAATACTTCGCAGTGAAAAAAAAAAAAAACATAAGCAGAGGGCTGCACAAGTCTGGATGAGGAACACGGTCAACATAGGTTGTGTAATCTTCAGCGGGAACTGGAGGTGAGCTTTTAACTGTCAGCTAGCAGACAACTGTGGACAGATATTAAAACTAACATTAGTCCCAAGGGCTAGAATATTTTCCACTGCCCAATTCTAACTGCTAAATATCAAATATGTTTGACATTAATGAGTGTGTGAGCAGTTCAGGAGGTTAAAGATAATCTGGGCCGAACCGATTGTTGCAAGGGGCGAATCTCGATTTTTAAAAGAAGCACTGAAAAACAGCAGAATGAGAACTGACATGAATTGGTGTTTAACATTATTTTCTCTGGGATTCACAGAGCTCCGCACCGGATTAAACATTGAACCCCTTTGACTTAGCCACTCTGTTTCTCAAGTGCCAGAGCAAATCAAAAACCGATGAGTAATCATGTGTGTAGTTGTGCTTACTCCAATTCGAACATCAATTTTCCATAACATGAAGCAGATCATTTGGCATAATCAAACTCATGCATTGATGTGGTTCGAATCTAATCATTTGACTGACATGGATGCCTTGAAGCCATGTAGACATTAGCAAGTTGTTTGAGATATCACCTCTGTCTGGGTAATCTTGACAGACTGTCAAGATGACTCTTAATGTTCGCACTTCTGACACCTTCAACTGCTCCCAGCATAAGCATATATATACACACACACACACACACACACACACACACACACACACACACACACACACACTGACGCACACAGACTCAACAGGTGGGACCTCACCAACATCTGTCACATGGTACATGTATATTAGCTGAGACTCTACAGAGATTAGAAATATATTTTTGCAAATTTGAAGAAAAAAAAAAGTTCACTCTTGTTTTCCTCTCCCTCTGCCACAGGCGAGCTCTGTACCCCTGTCTCTTCTTTTCTCCTTGTTCCCTTCTCGTGGCGTGCAGAGTAAACGCGGTCAAACGGGCTGTAATTCAGGCCCCAGTGAGCAAGGCTCCATTTGCAGATATGTATATGCCTTCTTCTTGCCCACTGCTCTCACAGGGGCCCTGCCTAACACTTATTAAACAGATCTTAAGAACATCTCCATTCATCATTGCCACCTCGCTCATGCATCAACGCTTCTGTGTGGTTGTGTGTGTGTGTGTGTGTGTGTGTGTGCGTGTGTGTGTGTGTGTGTGTGTGTGTGTGGCCCCAAGAGGCCTACTGTCGGTTCAGAGAGGGGGTGATGTAGGAAGATTAATATTGGTGTGACGGCAGAACCATGCCAGGGAGGAAGGGTCACTCATTACCCATCTGACCAGCCATCTCCAACCCAAACATGTAAAACAAAACAAAACACACACACAGATGGCAGCTGTAATTTCTGTTAACTCTTCTCCATTTTAATTCACAGACCCGTCTTCCTGCTTTTGTTAACTTTGTCCAAACTCTCCGCTCCTCCTTTTCCTGTTTGTCTTTCGTCTGCCTCTCTGATTTTTTTTTTTTTTTTTTTATCAGGCCTGATGAAATATATCACCATAGTCTTGTTAAGTTGAGAGGAAATCGCCTGGTGTATAAAATGAATTGACTGTCTCCGGCTCATCTTTATGGTCAGGGTGTAGAGGATGTATGGACCGGGAGGAGATGGGATGCGGTGGGGAATAGGAGAGGGGTCAAATACTGCAATTACCACCCAATTGATTTCCATTGGTGTGACGGAGAGAATAAGCGTTACTCCGTCAGTGTTCACTCAACCCGGCAAGGAATCCTCCTCGGAGGAAGACAGGAGAGAGAAAAGGAGAACCCTTCCAGCCTGTTTATTCATTAAGTCATTAATTAGGATGTTCAATTAACTTCTTTCAAATGTTTATTCGTTTTATTACAGCTGCTTATGATCTACAACAGACAGCAACAAGTTTAAATGTATCCTTAAAAAGTCTTTTTCACCATACGTCTTTCTTTTAGCAAAATTTGGATGCACCTCTCACTTCAGCTGGATGTTTCCTCAGCCTTAAACCACGGCAAAATCTTCTTTACTAACATATGATTTAGTCTCACTTAAGAGTTTTTCTTAAATCCATTAATGGGTTGAGATAATTACACTGATTACAAGTGTCCTGTGCCATTTCCCATGCTTCAGGATTTTTTTTTTTTAA
>NW_019525320.1:718508-733221 GCF_002814215.2 Seriola lalandi dorsalis
GGGGGGGGAAATGAGTGTAAACAGCTTGAAGATGGAATACAGCTGATCACTGTCCTAGTAAGAAAATTACACTTGATTCCAGAAAAGTGGACTTGTATTGGGAACAGGGAAAATTATCTCACCCCACTGGCACTGGTAAAATGTGATTTAACAGCTCAAAAATTGGTCAGTAAGGAGGATGGTTTTTTATTTTTTTTGCAGTGAGAGGAAAAGAAGAAATCTTGGGATATGGTGGGCAGGGATGGCGCTATCAAGCCAGACTCATGCGTATCCAGAGGTTTTACAGAAGGTACTCAGACAGGATGTCATAAAGTGAGTGAGCGGGCGAGCAGATCCCACATACCTGCCACTCCTCTCCTGTTGGCTCCTCCATTCTCTTATCATATCCCCTTCTCTTCCTCTCATCTCTGTTGTCCAAGTTTCTCGTTAAGTTTTTTTTTTCTCTCCCCCTTAAGTTTCCCTCCCTCTCTCTGCTGTCCCCCCTCCTGTCTCCTTTCTCAAGGGCCAGACTGCGGTCTGTCGATAGAATCAGTGGAAAACAGTTTGGAAACCCAAACCTCAGTGAAATTATTTGATTACAACCTCACATTACTTGTTGGTTTGGAGGCATTAGAAGGTCCGTGGAGAAGTAATGATTTCCATTTTGTGTTTGAGTTGTAATACAATATTTGCTGCGGTTTCTTTCCAAGGACAGTGTATAACAGTTGCTTGATTTTTCGGTTGTTTAGACATTTTTAAATTGACACTATCTACATGGAAATACAGATAGAACTGAACGGGGCAAGAGAAAAAAACAGTCGAGGCGGCGTTAAACAAAAATGGAAAACTTGTGTAATTATTTCCCAAACTGCCTCCACTCCACCGAACCACTCACCAAACCATGCGTAATTTTTATTATATGGGGAGAGTACTGCAGTAGTTGACTAATTAGTCAAAAGTCACAGAAATATGACCCTGCAGAACAACAGGAGAGAGACGAGGACTAATTAAGGCTACCTTGTCTCTCACCAGCAATTAAAAAACAACAAAGCTCTGCATATTTTCACCACAAATCTCGCTCTCTTTTTGTCTTTTCCTCTCAAACTGTCTTGACCTAATTTATCCTTTTCATTCATCTCCAGAAAAATGTGTTCCATCATCTTTATGTCATTAAAGGTTATGAAAACCACGGTGCCATGGCAGAGGAGTCTGGGATGTGAGTATAAAAGGACTTTGAGATGAGGAAGAGAGGAAGGGATGAGGGGAGCTTGATGACGTTGTTCATGTGGTAGCTGGGGGGGGGGGGGGGGGGGGGGGGGGTATTTACAGGAGGTTGTGTTTGTACATGTGCATATACAGTAGCATTTGTGTGCAGATATAAACACACTCGTTTGTGTGTGCGTGCGTATATATGTGTGCATGCATGTGTGTGTATGAGTGTGTGTGACTGGGCTGTTTGGCAGGTAGAAGGCTGTGAGTGCAGCCTGTCACAGCCCAGCCCTGATTACTCTGCACCATTCATCAAAGTGTCACCTCCCTGACAGCCGCTAATAAATATACTGCCACAGACCCCCACTCGCACCTGGCAGCGCACCACATTCACACACACGCACGCACATACACACCATACCCCCCTCACCCCCATACACACACACATCCACACACACACACACACACACACACACACACACACTCATGCTGCCACCCCCTAGCACCCCTATGCAGCACCAAACACAGCTCGAACAGCAACACATCCTTGAGCTCATTTGCTAATTGCTACATTTCCCATCAATTCTGTTTCTGTCTTGTTCAATGTCAACATGAGCGAGAGGATTTAAATAAATTAATGAATTATATAAATAACCAATAGGGGAAACATGTTGCATTACTCCCTCCATGTCTTTTTGCCCTTTTTTTTTTTTTTTTTGCTCAGACATGCTGTATCTTCCCCTGTTTTTAATTGTTAGCACACACATTGCTATAAAAAAAAAACAAAAACAAAAAAAAAACAAAAGTGCACCCAAAAGCTTTCTAGCAAGACTTAATGAACTGATGTTTAATGCACTGTGTCCCAGCTGTTATGCTTTTTTGCACTTTCTGCTCTGCATCTACCCACACTTTCTGTATTACACTCTCCAAAATACATTTGTTACTCCAGCTACACTGTTTTTGCTCTCAAATTTCTGTCAATATATCTTACTCCTAGCCACCAAAGTGATTGCTGTGCAAACATCTGAAACAATTTTACAGCCTATGGTACTGCAATGTTTCAAGAGGCCGCAAAAAAAGCAAAGCATGGTCCCTCAAAAATGTGCATTTGCATCTAATTGCTGGTTCGCTTTCCCTTATTTTACTTCATTTGTAGTCAGTGTGGAATACACACCCATGTGGTCATATTTCCTCTGTTTGTCTATGATCAGGCAGTATGTGACTGCTGTAATGATTCGCTCCCTTACTGTAAGAGCAGCCTCCGACTCCTGTCTCGGCTCCGGCAGATGCTCCCCGGCTCCCCCTGTTGGGAGACAGATGAAGCGTGTGACTCAACAGGGCTCTGTGTGTGTGCGCGCGTCTGTGTGTGTTACACAATGCGTGGGACTATGGTGATCTGGTGGCGGAAGCGTGGATATTGGAATATCCTGCACTGGAAGGTGTCCTTGCCAAGCTGCGCGTGTGTTTGTGTGCGTCTGTGGGCAAGTGTGTGAGAATGTGTGTGAGAGTGTGTGTGTGTGTGTGTGTGTGTGTGTGTGTGTGTGTGTGTGTGTGTGTGTGTGTGTGTGTGTGGACATGAGGCTGTGGGCATGCTGCGCTGGCAGATGGCATTACTGCATTGCCGGGCCACCCTGGCTAACAGGGGGAGGACAGGGAGAAGGTGGGAAAGGAGAAGGAGAGGGGATGTGAGTCAAAGAGAGGGATGGGTGAGGATGGTTGTAAAAATGAAAACTGTGAAGGGGGAGTAAGCCGTGGGTGAGGAAGGGGTTGAAAGCATGAGTTATTACAAGAAAGATAGAGTTGATGAGGTGATGAATTAATGTATGAGGAAGATGAGTACAGGACAGGGAGGAAGCGGCGCTGCCAAGCAACACCACCTCTCCACATTAATGCCCAACTCATCCTCCCACACAATTTAACACAATGTTAAAAACAAAACTTTTCTATTCTCATATTATTCCATTCTTATAATTTTGCTCCTCCAAGCACGATTCTGAGGTGGTCAGTTGCCAGCTGTGCTCCAGTTTGTGCTGTGTGCCTATACGCGTCTGTGTGTGTGTGTGTGTGTGTGTGTGTGTGTGTGTGTGTGTGTGTGTGTGGTTGTGTGTGTGTGTTGGCGTGAGCTGCATGCCTGCTGGGCAGCAGGGCTGGGCCAGGTGTGGAGTGGGAGCAGTGGGAAGACTGGGAACAGTGGGCCTGTTAATTAGAGAGGGGTGATTAATGGGACAGAAGAGAAGGAGCACTGTGTTAGGGAGGAGAGATGAAGGAAGGTGGGAGGGGTTGAGGGGAAGAGGCAGGTGGGGGTGCAGGGGGAAGAGGTAAATTGTTTGGAAAAGAGGGAAACATGATCATGTTAAAAAAAAAAAAAAAAAAAAGAAAGAAAGGAATTTAAGTACTTTAAAAAACACACTTATAAAGCCAGCTGCCTCAGTTGGGACTCAAACCGCACAATCGACGATGTCTAGCATGTCATACGTTACAGCGGTGATACCGTACACGTGCGTGTGTGCGCGTCTTCGGTGACGTCTGCTTTGGGATCCTGTGTGTTATTGAGATGTAAGAAGTGGCGTTGTGACAAACACTCCTCAGGGGATGTGGCGTGTAAACACCAATCATTTGGCAGATGCGCTGTGAGCAAATTGGCAGTGTATTCCCCGCGGCCAAGCCACACACCATTATCAGGATTGAGACTAATCGTGTGCCGTCTCCCATATGAGGAGCAATTAATTCACACCGAATCAAACTGCAAGAGAAGTGAGTGAGGGGTGGAAAACGTAGACGGGATTGAGCGATGGAGAAGGAGAGAGTGGAGGTTCATGGGGAAGGAAGAGAGAGGCTGAAGTGAATGAGAGAGAAGTTTTGTGTGCAGTTTGATACATTTTCACTGGGATCAAAAACTCACAGGAAAATAAAACGCTGCTTTTAGTTCTGCTTTTTCGGAGTCACTCTTAGATTTCAATCTTGTTTTTAACTGGGATAAACTTTCTGCAAAAGCTCACAGAGAGGAGAATAAATGACAAATGAGGAAGGCAAGACGTGGAGCTGGAGTGCAAAAGCGAGAGAAAATTGACTTGAGAGGGGCGTCCTGTGAAGCAGCCGAACATTTATAAATGTATTTCCACAAAGATTTGACACCGTGATAGTTTTACACTATCTGTATTTCTAGAAAGATGACACTTACAAGGAATCATTAATGTGAGGTTTTTCCCCCCATTCTCACCTCAATCCAGTCTTGAGGCATTGTAGTAGAGAGCCTGCACAGCCAGACGCCGAGCCATTATTTCCTGTCTGATTGCTCTGCGGCCAGTGCGATTAAGGAAGAAGACTAAAAGGTAATTTTTCACTATGATGGACAGAAGGAGAGAGAAAAGTCGAGCTGGTCTCGGTTTAATCTCCTGCAGATGGAGGGAGTGAGGGAGGGACAGCGGCGAGAGGAGGGAAGCCATCGTTTCCAGGGATACAGTACCTAAATTAATCGTGCGGCCCGATGGCCTTTTGGATAAGATAAGTAGCATTATAATAAGGAAGGCCATATAAAAGACCAGACGGAGCTGACAAGCCAAGGGAGGCTATTCAAACACTCCCCCTCTCTCTCGCTCTCTCTCTCTCATACCCACATACAACGTGAAGATCAGCCGTTTAACCACCTATATTATTCCAGTGAAATAATTTTACCCCACGGTACAGCAGTTTGTGCATGTGGGACAAAAGAGAAAGGAGAAGGAGATACAGTGAAAGAATTATAGGCAGAGGACAACAAAGGGAGACTTCTTGGAGCCGGAGAGAGACAGGAAGAGAGTCGGAGCAAAAGAGATGTTTTTGAAAGCTCTTGTAATTCATCACTTTGTCACAGGAAAGCCAGGTTGTGTACGTAATTCTAAGTGGTGATCACAACATCACAGAGGATGTGCAGAGGGAGATAAAGTAACACTTCACATTGCTCAAGAACAGTGTGTGTTTGTCAACTTTGTGGAAGATTTATCTCAGATACCATAAACTGCCAGAGAGGATCTTCGGGGATGAAAAGACAGACGACAAGCAACTACAGTCGTAAAGCAAATGTTTAAAAAAAAAAAAAAAAAAAAAAAAAATCAAAACTCTCATCACATCATTGTTTTGTTCTTCTGCAACAATTATTTTCATTACTGAATAAATATTTTGAAATATTTCAATTCTAAATAATCATTACTCATTAGTGGCTTAAAAACGAACAACTTCCTGTCGGATTAAGATGGCTCAGTCCAGTCAGTTGCTCTTCAGGTGGATTCATGATTGATTACAATCCCTAACATCAGTATGCGCTCTGCCTCGGCACCGTCACAAAATATGCTTGAAATCAACTTTGTTTTGTTAACACATTAATATCTTTCATCACCAACAGATACCAGCACCTTTCCTCTCAGTGCTGTCCTGGCAACTCTGCTGGAGAAAGGGGTTTATCAGCTTGTTATGTCAATCTCTCTACCCCCTGCTTTGAAGTTTTTAGCCTCTGTGTGTGCGCGCGCTTGTTTGAGCACTTGTGCTTATCAGCATACTCTTGAATAGACTGTGTCGGCTCTCTCCCGGTCCCAGTTTCGCTCCCACTGAGTGGCTGGTGTGTGTGCGTTTCCCGCAGAGCAAACATGTTAGTTCGTCTGTTCTCACAGTGGGCAAACAGCGAAGGGGGCTCATGAGCGGTGTTAATGGGCAGAGGATGGAGCGGGATAAAGGGTAGCTCGTGGAGGGATAAGGATAGGGGTGAGAATTTAATGTGGAGCGGGACTTACTTCAGGACTTAATGCAGGTGGTTGCTGGTGTTTGTGTGTGTAATATACAAGAAGAAGTTGGTATACGTATGTGTGTGTGTGTGTGTGTGTGTGTGTGTGTGTGTGTGTGTGTTCAGGGGCCACAGGGCAACCTTGGAGAAACTCCACTAATTGCAACTACTGGGTTTTACCTGAGGGTTTTCTCTGGCTAATATCATTAGCTAATCTGCTGTGTGTTGTCCCCCTTGCCCTCTCCGTCAGAGCACCCCGCTCTGGTAGCACAACCAGCGGCATCCAACCCCCCCACCGAAAAAAAAAAAAAACCCCACTTACACCCCATCCCTTCTTCCCAGAGCCCAATGCAGACTGCTGAGTCTGGGCTTGTGCTGCTGGAAGGGCCCTGCATCTGGGCTTCACTGACAAAGAAGATTAATACCTCAGCCACACACACACACTTACACACGAGCATGGGCATACTTGCGCACATTCGCGCCCACGCAGCAAGGTACCCACATGGATCCTCTTCAGATGCACACAAACACACACACATACACACATATTCCAGCCTCAATCAAAACTAAAAACAGAGGGAATTGGCGCATCCTACCCTCCCGCCACCCATACTCCTTCATCCTGCCTCTGTTTCTCCAGGCTGTGGACCACTCCAAGTCTACCTCCCAATTTCCCCTCCTTACCCCTCCACCCCACTTTAAATAGAATCTCCAGGCCACAGAAAAACAACTTTCTGCTGATGCGACTACTCCTTCATCCTTCCCATCCTTCCCCTCTTCCTCCCACTCCCATCACACACCTATGGTTACGGAGAGCTCGGCTGAATATGAGCCCTGAGCTCTGATGCAGACCTTATATCCGAGTGGGCTGCAGCGTGCTCCTTATGCCCCCCGTGGGCAAAAAAAAGTCCACAAGGCAAACATCCTCACATAAGTTTCATTTCAAACCAATGGCATCCAGACTGTCCACTGGTTCAAAGTAATCACACATCAGTGATGCAAACGAGTGCAGCTTTATGAAAAAGAACAGACAAAGTTTAATTCACTGTAAAACAAATTGAACTAAAAAAAACATGATAAATTTAAAAAATAATAGAAACACTCATTTATTTTTTCATAATTTTAAGAATAGAATGGCCTGTTAAGTTCCCACGACTTCCAGACACTCAGCTGATCATTTATGTGTTTGTGAAACTGCTAACACGATAGCACCTAAAATAGCCTTTTGAGAATGAGTAAAACGCAAAGGAGAGGCTGGTGAGGAGAAAAGACTAGAGGGTTCTTTCCAGATGTGAATTACTTCTATACTTCACCTCCGTGTGTTCATAGCGGAAACTCCCCGGTATTCCCCCGGGGGGCTGCCAAACGTGTGGTTAGGCCCACAAGAGAGAGGGGTGAGGGGTGTCAAAGGGGCTAGAGGTGTTGACATAACCTCCTACCACCACATTCACCTGCAAAGGCCTGCATGACTCCCGCACCACACCTGTCACTGGAGGCCAGCAGTGTGTGTGTGTGTGTGTGGATATGTATGACTTTGAGGTGGACAAAAAAAAAAATGTGTGCAACAGAATGAAAAGGAGGGGGAGGATGTAAAACGACAGAGAGAGAGAGAGAGAGAGAGAATGAAAAGAGAGAGGAAAATGAATGGAAAAATGTTTGACCGTAGCGCTAAAGCAAAGGATCAGATAAAAGTGATCACTTAGACAGGGACTACTTTGGCACATCTCCGCACGCCTAAACGCTTCCCCCGTGTCAGCACATTGGCTGCTTGTCAAAGAACAGAAAGAGAAGAGAGAGCGACTGAGAGACCGAGACAGAGAGAAGAACCCAGAAGAGGGGAATCTACTGTATATGTGTGCAGGAACCAAAAAAAAAAAAAAACGGTCAGACGCAGGAGGAAAAGGGTGATGCAGCTGCCGTCCCGGAGATGTTGACGGTGTAAAATGCTCGTCTATACGCTACACCTCAAACAGAGGATGGTGAATACAGGTGAGTGACGCTCAACCAAATAAGTAGCAACAACCAGCGTTAGAAAAGGTGAGTTTTCTTCTGCTGGGAAATACCAAAAAAGGCAGGTCTTTAACTTTAATCAAAAATGAGAGAAATCCAGGTTAAATATTTAAGAGAGAGACAGAGAGACGAGCTGTTTGAAGGAGATGCTGTGTGCACATAAAAGTAAACACGCGCACGCACACACACTGACGATGCACATCCTGGTCTTGATATTTGAGAACTCACAACAGATTCCGCTGCAGTGTTGATGTTGAGAGATAATAAATATTGCTTGTAACTGGTTTATTAATGCCACCAGGAGAAAACCGTTTCTCTAGCACTACAATCCAGGGCACACACCAACAGCGCTGTTCTGCTGTCATCCCAATACAACATCACTTGGCTTTTTTTTAAATATGTTTCAATCAAACGTTTCTTTCAAGTCCTAGCTCATACATTTATTTCCTTAAGGAAATAAATTTTATTCATTGTTTGAAATAAAATTTTAAATTAGAATAATTACCCGTCTAATATGTTGCCCAATTTATCAATAAGGGTTTTTTTTTTCTATCCACGTACCTTTTTTAATCTACATTTCATATATTGTATTTCATTTTCATTCAAGTGTGACTCATGTACCAGTGAGAGTTCACACAGAAATAGCAGAAAAAGTGGTTTAACTGATTTGATATCAGGCTTTATAGCTTCCATGAAAATATATCAAACTGTCTTTTAGACTGCGTGGAGGGGATGCAGAGAAAATATAGGTAATAACATTTAAGCAAAAATAATAAAACACTTTTACCATGTAATTTTACCATGAGTCATATTTCAATATCAGAATATAAAGGAGAACATTTGTGAGCATTATAAAAATGAATAACTACAGTGGGAAGTGTCATGATCAAACTTGTAATGTTGTTTGGGGTATATTGTAGGTGTATTCCTCCACTCTCTCTGCCCTATCGGACCGGCATTCCATGTCCTTATAAATAATTCATTTTTTAATCTGATTTCCCAGAGCGATTCTCAGCGTGTTAGTCACATATTCAATAACGGTGCACGGTGAATAATCTGGCTGTGTGTTTCCGTGATTTTCCCCCATGTTCGTTGGAGGGTGTGGGGGTGGGGTGGGGGGGAGTCTGTCGGAGTCTGAAAGTGACTGTGGTGGAGGTGGAGGGAGGAGGAGATGAGAGGAGTCAGGTGCATCATCACTCAACATCCCTACAGGTTGACAATGAACAGATGCATGCATTTCTGCTACACATCCATGTTTAGGATTACTTGTCTCTCTCATCTGGAGCCTGTACGTCAGCGCTGTCTCTCCTAGCGCTCTCTCACAGCCACACATCTGGAGGGCCTGGGATGACTTGTTCAATGATTAAACAATTTCTCAGTTGACAATGAGAGGTAGGAAATTATCAAGTTCAAGGAAAGCGGGACAAATGCAGGGTATTGATTAAACATTTGTATTATGTACAGAGCTACAAAACAACTCTTGTACAAATATATTTTCTGCCTCTCTCTCGATTTCTATTGTAGAAGGCAAAAAAATGAACATTTACATGAAATATCTAAATAAGAAACACCCATAAGACGTCTTAGTTTCCATAGTTCCGATTTCTGGTTCTGGGATTGTTTCCAGTGTGTCCTCACAAAACCAAAAATGTGGAAAACAAGACAAATGATTTATAGTGGAATAAAAATTTATGGAAGAGTTTGTCTCTAATAATATAGAGCAAATATTCCATAGCAAAAAAAACAAGCTAAATATGTTGTGGGACTTTTTTTTTTTTCTTCTTAAAGTACCACAAACTTGAAAGTGTGACACAAATATTCTGAGTGGTGGAACTGCCTCACCCCACCATGCCACTGTCCTCTCCCCCCATAGTGCCCTGGGCGCTGTTTCTACCAGCCACACTGTCTGGCCACAAACATGCAACTGTGGTTCACCAAGACCTCACAACACAGCAGGCACCCATTTCAATATGTTGCCATTTTGTAGCAGTCTCTCTTAAAAAAAAAATATGTATCTAATTTACAATCATCCTAATATCATTTTTTTTTTTTTTTACAGCCGCAGGCAAGTGAGTCCCACAACAATAGAGCTGGAGGTCAGTGAGAGGGGTTGTGCGGTGTCAATATGAATAAAGGAGAATGCATCAGATGCCACAAAGAAGGAAAATTCCACAACAAGAAACGCTGCATCTAAACAAAGAGCCACAAAGGAGACATGCACATTAACTTCAACATTGAAATCACACCACATTTCTGCTACAGGCTGCAGGATTGGATGATCGTCTGTAATAAAAAACCAACACAACACAGAGAGGTAATAGGTCTGGAACCAGGATTTGTTTTTTCTGCTTTTTCTGTTTTGAAAACGGGAAGCTGAATCTCAAGCCTTGTGAATTAGTGAGTAGGTGGGTATGTGTGTGTGTGTGTGCGCAAGGGAGAAAAACAGAGGGCAAAAAGTGCATCAATAAAGACAGAATTAGTGTATCTTGCTACTTCTGAAAGTGCCTCAACAAGACTAAAATGATATCTTTCAAACATCCAATTAGTGTATTCACTTATGTCCGCTCAGCAAGTTTGTTCGTATTCGATGGCATTGAGTAACTAAATATGAAGTGATGGACCTAACCCCTAACAAACCCTCATCTATTAACTCTATTATCATGCAATACTTTGTAACTTAGAAACTTAACCTCTGACCAGCCAGTGACACAAACAGAGACACAGAGTTAATGATGAAGAGGTCTTGTGGCAGGATGTCATGTGACTGTAATGGGAGAAAAGGAAGACTGACTCTTGGCTTCAGATTGGAACACTTTCTGGACAGCAAGTGCAAAACACTTTCACATCTGCGTGCGTGCGCACACAAACACACACACACCTGGAGCTGTGAGCAGTTTGATTCCTCAACAGTTGGCTGGAAAAACCTTGAGCACCCCCTAGTGTTGTTTTTCTATAATCCACAGGGCCACAATGATTAACATGGAAAAACGTGTTTTTGACAATGACACACACACACACACACACACACACACACACACACACACACACACACACACACACACACACACACAGCTGCAGGTGAAAGTGCAACAACATTGGGAAAATATTATCCCTATAATAAATAAAATGAGGATTACATGTTTCCTCCATAAAGCACAGGCACATGACCTGTCCAAGCTACTTAAATATTTTGTCATTTTGATCCAACTAAGCAACAAACAGGTTTGTAAATTATTAACTTCAAGGGAAGGTCATGCTTTTTATACAACTTCCCATAGGCCATCACTTAAAAATTTTCCTTACTCTAATCCTAGGAGATCAGATTTGGATGATTTAATATGCACTTCAACACATTAATTTATTTTTTGGGCAATAACATTTCTATAAATCAGTGGGTTACAGCACCCCAGACGAAGGCTGACCTGAGGTCTTTCTCTCAGGCTAGCAGGCAAAGATCCCGGGTTTTGGATGGTGGGGTGTTATCCCAGGTTTTGCCCGGCGTCCAAAGCAAAGTCTTGGCTAAAGCCTAATGTCTGTTTCCATCCAGGCTCATGTAAATGTTTGTGATTAAAAAGGGAGATATGAGAGCCGAGGCGTTTCTGCAATCTTGCACATCCTAATTTGGTACTGGGGGAGTTAACACACCTGCCAGCTTCCTGCTGACGAGGGTGATTTCTCAACTGTTGTTGTTTGTGCCGTCAATTTAAGGAGAAGCAAAGACAGTGAGAAAGGGAGAGGTCCGGGCTGGGCAAAACAGCACACAAACACACACACACACACACACACACACACACACACACACACACACACACAAACACACAAACACACAAACACACAAACACAGAGATCCGTGGCTGCTGCCAATAACAGGCAATCCTAACATGTGAAAATGTTGACTGCTTGATGATTGATGGTAGTTATTTGTGGCTTTCTAACCCTCCTTCTTTGACTCCCCTCCCCCTCCTCTTTCTTCGTCGTCGTCCTCCTTTGCTCTGTCTCATCTTTGTGCTGCCCCCCCCCCCTTCAGACAATGTGAAAATGATTAATAATGTGTAATGTTGTGTAAGCAGCCTGCTGTCCATCATTTCTGCCTTGTCTGACAGTCTTCAAAAGCTGAACTCGGAGGACATGCATCTAACGCTCCAAACTCTGACTTTCAGGTAACGTTTCAAACTCAGGACAGAAACCAGATCTAAATATCGTGTTATACATAAATCACACAAGCCTGCAATAAAATATGAACTTCTAACAAATATAAACAACATCTGTAGACACTGAATGCAAATTGTGTGCCTTTGTATACTGTGCGCATAATAAGGCTCATACACACATTTTTAGTTGAGACAAAAACCTGAAGTTTGACACTTTTTGGAAGAAAAGCTCAATTTTTCATCATGTTTGTCTATATTTAGATGTTGGGACGGAGACAGACATATAAATAAAGATGTGAATACGGAGACAAATGAATAAGTGGCAGTGTAGTTCTGGGTGTCTGCTATTACTGCCACACTGCCAGTTCCCCATCCATCACTCGCTAACACTGTGCATCTGAGTGTGTATGTGCATGTGTGCGTGTGTGTGTGTGTGTGTGTGTGTGTGTGTGCGTGCGTGTGTGTGTGTGTGTATGTGTGTCTGCGGGAGGAAGAGGAGGAGGATAAGGAGAGAGGAAGAGGAGAGGACATCGGAGGCCACAGTGCAAGTTCCTCATCCATCATTCTGTAAGACCAAACTTCAGGGTGAGGGGAAAAGCAGAGAAGAGATGTTTTCTCAGAATGATTCTTTGCTTCCTCCCCCTTTTCCTCGAGTAATCAATGAAGCAGAACGGTGCCCGTGTTGTTTCTACAGCCCTCGCCAGGAATTCCTCCGTTTCTTTGACTCACCCCTCTTCGGCCAACAGTCATCCTTTTCTCTGCTCGACCCTCGACTTCTTCCTTTGGCTGGTCTACAGACAGACAGGGGGAGGGATGTTGCGAAGAGAGAGAGGTAGGGAGGGGGAGACAAGACAGGACAGGGCCTTTAGTCTAGAGATCATTACCTTTACATTATTAATGTACGGCCAAACCACAAAGGACATTCACAGACAATGAGGAAGAGAGTGACTGCTTCTCTCTTCTCTACAGAGAAGCATAAAGGCAGAAGGTAGATTTCTGAATGAACCTACGTGGTGTGCACCTTTACTGCCGACCTAAGACCGCTGCTGAACAGGACATTCAGTGCAAATATATAATATACACAAGTAAAATAATATTACACCTCCGGATTTGGAACCAAAATGCGTCTGTAGAAACTGTCATGTACCAAAAACAGACAAGAAACGTTTGGTGTCAAGTTTTTAGTCTTATTCTCAGATTGGAAAGTTCCCGATTTTCAATTCAGTTTGCCAGTTTTATTTTGGCATTAGTTCTTGTTCGTGTGATTGTTTTGGGACAACATTTGACATTTGAGAAGTTTGGCGTCATTTGTTAAACAAAATAAGAAATGGACTTGCATGTTTATATTTGTCAAAGTCAATTATTGAGAAAAGTACCGTCTTGGTAATGATACTATTATCATATTAGCACTAGAAGAGAATAATTCCAAATAATACCCAGAAATATCATCATCATCATCAGTATGACCATACATTTGTAGAGTGTAAAAAATGTTAAAAAGAAGGTATTTACTTAATTTACTTATCAAAAGATAAATGAGATGTAAAATTAAAGAAAACTAGCTAAACATTTTTAAACCAATTGTAAGAAAAAAAAAAAGTGTGAGAAGTGTGCATGTAGTCTGTGTAAGTGTGCGATGGGCATAAAGCAGGTTTGGCAGACACTGGGTGAAGCTGAGAGCAGAATTAAGGAGTGTGCTGTGTGTTTCATTAAATGCTCAATATATCTTGTGTTTTCTGGATCATTTAAGCCCCATTACAGAACAGTGGCACAGCTTTAATTTCCAAAGTGCCTTTCAAAAGGCATCACCTCAGGCGCTTATTCCTGCTCTCTCACACACGTATGCATACACACACGTATATGTACGGCGTGTACACATGTGCGTTAAGTCGTCTGCACGCTTGCACGCGCACAGATGCAAACATTTGTGCTAGCGTGCAAGAAACGCGGCTGCCCACACAGCTGCGTTTATACTCCCAAGATCAACGAATAAAGACAATTGTTTGTCTGTAGTCTTACATCTTAAAGATTTATTTCTCTCGTTCTCCACATTGTATCTGCTTTTGTCCCCTCTGTGTCTCTTTGTGTAACAGATGACAGCAGCCTTGCAGTAGCTGGGGCCTCTGTCTTGGCTGCCGGACCCATTTGACTTGCCAGCTTGGCCGGAGGATGAACCCCGGGACTAACTGGAGCCAAGGTCAGAATCTCTCTGAGTGTGCGTGTGTGTGTGCGTGTGTGTGTGTGTGTGTGTGTGTGTGTGTACACAGAGATGCATTTGTCCATTTAGTTCAAGGTGTTAGTGCTGATGAAGTCTTGGTTACAGTATACTCATGGTACTAAACGTTACAGGAAAAATCTGTCCGTGCATTTGCGAATTTGATCGTGAGTGCTTGCATGTGGAGGTACAGGAGAAACGTGTGCTGAGCCAGCTGCAGATTGAAGGGAGGGGGAGGCAAGGGGAGTGTTGTTCAGAGCAATTGATACATTGCAAATAGAGTGGGCTTCCTGTCCGGGTTTTGTGGCTAAGGTGCTAAACGCTTCAGGAAACCAGATACACTTGCACATCCTCTAAAGCGATAGAGGGACAGGGTGGGAAGGTGGGGGGGGG
>NW_019525320.1:733241-845741 GCF_002814215.2 Seriola lalandi dorsalis
GGGGGGGGGGGGGGGGGGGGTGAAAGGAAAAGAGTAAGATAAAAAAGGTAGAGAAAGAGCCCATCACTCTTAAGGGCAGTCTACCCATTTTATTTTCATCCCAATTTTGTTCTCCTGCTTTAACAGTCCTATACCGCCCTATAATCTGAGATTATTTAAACCGGCACTCTAGCAGCAGTGATGGAGGTTTGAAATCAAAGAAGGGTTCATTTCTCAGAGAATGCTTTTGTCGTTTGTTCTCCTTCGCCTCTCTAATGAGATGGAATGTGGCTAAATTAGCAGCTGAGAGGCAAAGCTTCATTTACAAGACAATCAAATGATCCTTTACAAAACACACTCAATATGCATTAGATGTCGGCTTTGTGAATATAGGATGGCCTCCTTATGCACTCAAATGGGGAAGGGGGGGTGGGGGTGTTTGGATGTTGCGCGGTGGTGAAAAATGCCAAACTGAAATCATCCATCACAATGCAATAAAAAGGCCTGCAGCGCTCTGAGTGGGTGAGAGGAGTGAGATGTTTGTATTGGCCCACTGGGTTTCCCTCTGCGAAGGAGGGAATGTGTAAATGAACGTGTAAATGTTAAAAAATGTTCTTTTTATTAGACGAATTGCATCATTAAATCACATTATAAAAACAAAAAATGCACCATTAATTTCCTCCCCAAACAGCCGTAAGTACATGTCTCTCTGTCCCTGTGCCCATCTCTGTGTACCCCCATGGGGCGGCAATTCCAAAGCTATTTCATTCCATTATACAGATCAATCAGGTTGGGGGGAGATCTATGAACACATGTTTTGGGGATGAATGAGTCAGAAGGCAAACACAACAACTTCCTAATTGTGTGTAGGCTTTTTTCTCAGCCTACTAGTCAGACAGAGGTCCCGGCAAACAGGTAGTGTCTCCTTCCCACTCTTTGCCCTTCCTCCACCAGTACATGAAAGGTAACATGAATAATAGATGAGAGAGGTGATGAGATCAATCAGAGGCTATCAGTCTGGCAGATAGGAGTGGACAGAGTACGACGTAGATTTGCACTGGACTAGAACAGCGGTGATAGCAGCAGAGGAGGTGGAGATAAGAAGTGCTCTATAGACTGGGGTCAGCTCGACTAGAGAGGCCACAGTGCAAATATATGCACCGAAAGGAATGAGAGGGGTAGAAAACTGCTAAAGGCCCCGCAAACACACACTGAGCACATCCCATCATAAACCTGCATCCACACCCATCTGTGCATGCATTGACCTCCTGCACCTCTGCACCGCACGTTCTCACATCTGTGACAATGCCACCGCGGCATGACAAATGTAAACAAAAGGTTCACCTATTCATCACTGTAGAGGAGGAGGGTGGGGCTAATTATACAACTGTGAAAATTATGACTTTCTGTTGTTTTGTTTGTCCTCCAAGAGATTACAATGCTGAGGATGGAGGCTTAGAGGGAAAGAAAAAAATAAGCCTCGCAGCTTCTCTGTGAGGGGGCACATGAGGGCACAGGCACACGCGCACACACACAAAACAAACACACATATGCACACAAATACAGCTCGTGTCCCTGCCACCTATACCTTGTTCTCTGCTCGCAGGCATGATTAATCCAGTGCAGAGTGGGAAGATTTTGACCCTAAACAGAAAAGTCCTGTTGAGGCTGCGAGAGGCACTGATTTATTTGGGTACCACTCCATCCGCATTAATTATCCCTGTGCAGGTGCAGGCCCAAATACCTCTTCCCCCAGCTGTAGCCCTACGCTGTTATACACTCACATATACACACACACACACACACACAGATGCGTGCACACACAAATAAATAAATAAACAAATAAAGCGCATGCAGCCTGCCCCCGTTGCCTTGCCATGCTGTACTTACATTGTCTGGGTGGCACAGAGAACATCGGCCGTCACGGCAGTGAAGGATTACGCGCCCAGATTTAACACAAACGCAAATAACAAACCGACGGCAAACACAAATACATGCACGCAAACAGAGTTTGTCCTGGAGTGTTCTCTCATGCAGCGCAGGTATTCCTGCTTCCCCTTCACCTTCTTCCCTTCCTCACAAACCACTGGCATCTTTCACTGGAGTCGCCACACCACAATGGAAGTATACTCTATTAAAAAGTCTTGAATTTAAACATTTAATCAAGAACTAAACTAGTTTTAGAGCCTTAAACTAAAGTGGGCTTTAAAGACCAAATGTAAATGTCCTCCTTCTGAAGTTATTGCCTGAGTTAAATTATATATTTTCTAATATATGATCATTATTCTAATAAGACGATACATTTTATCATATAATATTCTCTGAAGACGTGTGAACCACAGCAATCTGTTATAATCTATCATCTTATGTTTTGAGTGTAAAATCTTAATATGAAAAATAAGCAGCAATTACAGCTGTAAAAAGTTAGGTATTTTACTAATGATACTATGTATTTAGAGTAAAACTACACAGAAAACAAATGTAGGTAGTTGCTAAACCACCTCCTCTGTTCCCCACTTCAACTTAATCCGCTGAAACTTATCATCTACCTTCTCATCCTCTTTCTTCCTCCCTTGTTGGTTTTGTTGTGAAGTTAATGTCTCCAGGTGACACCAGGCTGGGAGTTACACCTGTGTTTGTATCTCTATGTGTGGGTGTGTGTGTGTGTGTGTGTGTGGGGTACAAGCAGCAGCTCCACCGCTGTGCTTCCCCTAGCAGAGCAAGTGGTGTGTAATGTGTCACTGAGAGCTCCACTCATTATGGCCTACATTAGCACCCTACCTCGCCCTGATTAGTCCCCCGCTGAGCTCAAATCCACAGTGCAAGTGTGTTTCTGTGTGTGTGAGGCCGAGAGAGAGAGAGACGAAGGGAGGGAAAGAGAGAGAGACATTTCTCCTCTTTAGAATGAACATTGTCTCTTCATCCCAGTGACAGCTTCCTCATTTCTCTAATACAAATGGCTGCCAGTGCTGGTCGGCATGCATCAGGAGCTTGGGAGTGGGCCCCATCACTGCTCCTCTGTCGTTCTCATTTATTACCCAGTTTGTTTGCACTCTTATCCGCGGCCTTGCCCTGCCAGCCCATCCATCAAACACGCAGACACACTCGGGCTTCACATATACACACACACACGTCTGCCCGCTGACTGTCACCACCTTGCCTTCCTGGACACCGAGACACATACATACTTACATACTGCTTCACTTATTTCTACACCCATATATGTTGCCCTAACAACACATCCAGGCGTAGTTCAAATGGTGAATTCTCACACGCTTCTTTTCCCTGTCACAGCACTCCATCATTGTCATCTGCTCTTTAGCTTCAATTCTTCCTGTACACTCATTTTCATCCTATAGTCACAAAATCCCCTAGAGGACAAGTGTGTATAATAGCGTGGCATTGATCAAATCCTCACTCATCAATATCAGTCAATATGTATAATCTTATAGATTCGTCAATCGATACTTTCACAAACTCCTGGCCACAGCCCAAGCTATGCGTCAGGGGAATCTCAGGAAAACACCAACATTGGCACAGAAGAAAAGAACAGTAAGCTGATCAAAGAGGAAACACTTGCACCAAATATTATGACATCACATGCAAACACAAAGGTACGGTAAGTAAAGCTTTAATTTTGAAATATCAAAATCTTATATTTAGCATCATAGAAGCTTTAACATAAGGACTTTGTCACAAGATGATCTGCCAAAGGTGCATGGAAACTTTTTTTAAAGGAGCTATGCATGTACTCCAGCATTTCTACAGTGTTCACCAAATTAAAGATTTTAAGATCAAACAGGATGAAATAAAAAACATGGCTATAACAGTCAAAGAGTGAGGGAAACCATTGAGGAATGTAAGGTCTACAATTAAGTTAATTTATTGACATTTACAGTTCATCACATTTGACAGTACTTCCCGGCTGGATATAACAATAAATCATTAGACCCAGATAAGCAGCAGAAAATGGAATTAATAAATTAAAAATAAACTAATTTAATTAAAGCTTTCACTGAAATGGGCACTTTCTATTAGGGCTGCACAATTAAACAAAATATTATCAAAATCGCAATATGGCCAAGTGCAATATAAAAATCACAGGAGCTGCAATTTTTTTTTTTAATAAAAGGGAAAGTGTGTCACAACATACCATCAATAAAGCACTGTGGTGCTACAGAGATGCCCAAAACACAAATCATATTCTCAGATGTAAAGGAACATGCTTGTTTGGTACTCGACCCAACCAAAATCAATCATATCATAATCATTATTATATTTTTGACAGTGAAAGTGAAAAGCAAAAATGACCATTCCAAATGAAATCGTGACTCATATCGAATCGCAATCTGACAAAAAAACTTTTTATCACCTTCTAAGGCTTTTTTTCCCCCTGAGGGAACTAAATTGAGGATATACTTTCATTGTCCACCTGTTCAGTGCATCTCTTGTACCAGACGTACTAAGACCACAGCATAGATTTTTCACACTGTCTCAAGGTCACATCACTGACCAAAGCCCACCACCTTCCTGTAAAATGCTACTTCACTGAAGCCATATTTTTCTATCAAAGGGAGGGGCCAGCGGGAGATAATCAATACTGTTAATTATGTTTACAGGAAGACTCGCTTACATTGGCCCGTCAAGTGGGAAGGCATGGAAAAATAAATGTTAATATCCTGAGTATAAAGGATAAAACCTTGTGGCATAAATCATCCATTTATGAAAATATTTATTAATATTATTTCATAAGCTCATTAAACGCACAGGAGATTTAGATCAAAAATCCTAATCTGCTTCATTATGCAATGAGACATTTTTATAGACACTCAAACAAACCACTGTGTGCCCCCCCACACACACATACACATACACACACACACACACACAGAGCATGTTTGGGGGCCAGCTGCCAGCAAATGAAGGATCTCCCTCCCAATTCACTTGTTATTGTGCTGTCTGGGTGACAAGTATACCTATAGAGTGAGTATTTATTTCCGGAATGTTTTGTTCCGTTTTCCTGCAATGATGAATGTTTCTTTTATAAATCCATCGCCAGGCCTTTTAAACCATAAACAATATTTCTCCAGCCCAGATTCCTTGTGCAGCAGTCTTGGGGAACCTTGAGATTTCCAGGCTCTGATTTAATGGCTCGTAATTCTTGAAAGGCAATCCTTCTTCACCCTGTGACGCTCAGATGCACCATTCTTCCGGCAGCCCACCACGCTCGGCCTCAGCTCCCCTCTGGATCCCCAGGCCAGTCCAAACGCCAGTTAAAACTACTCAGCTGGAAACAGCACCATGCCCCTTCTGTCACTGGCATTGGATTATCTGCTGTGGGCTGACAGGACAGAGCTTCCTGTGGATGTGTGAGTAATGCTGTTGGGTTTGCTCTTAAGCCCGCACCAGGACCACACCAACAGGAAGATGTTGTTTGGATATGTACATGATGTACTAAGAATGTCATGTATTCTCTTTGTTTTGTAATATTTATGAAAAAAAAAAAAAAAAATCTATCCACAGCCTGCATCAAATATAGAGAATTGGATGATCGTAGGCGAGGCATCTCTGCTCTTTATTAACGAGTTTGTCCTTCACGACTTCAGTGGATTTCGTTTCCAGTGCTTATCACTTCTGAAACAACATAATGAAGTTCTGTGTCAGCTTCACTCTACTAACTGGTCAGATTCTTCTGGGCCATTGGTTCATGCTTTTTCTCATCTATATGCTTTTCTTTTTAAGACACACTCAACATTACAACATATCGCAAACAGGAGAAATACATCATTCACCAACCTGCACATGTGCAATTAGTTCTGCTCAGCTGCACCATAACCCTGTACGCGACTCATGCTTTACCCTGAAAGCTCACATTTGAATGTCTTCGTTCATCACCTGGGATGTGAAAACAAAGTCGGAGAAAGTTAAAGTTGGCGTCTTGGTCACAGCAGTGTTGAAATCCTACTGCACCACGCAGTCTCTCCTGCCAGGCTGCTGACGGGGGCTGACTGTTGGACACCAGAGCTAAGAGTATGAGAGCGGCCAAGAGAAGTGAGTCACACTGCCTCGCTCTGTCCCGCGTTGTGCTGCCCTCCGTCTACCTCTACACCCATCACTGCTAGTTTTGGGGATCTGTCATTGACTCACAAAATGCAAAATGTGAGTCAACTCGGGGTCTTCTCGACTGATGCAGCAACTCTTCAACTTTTAGGAGACACCCTTGGCGTCAAGTGTGTCAGTCTGGGGTAATAGAGTTTAAATACAAAGTAAGTCTTTACTCACACCTTGAACCATGGTTATTAACTCAGTATACTAACCAGAGCAAGAGTGTAGATACATTTGGGCAAACAGAAGATTTCTCTCCTGAGCGGTTAGATGTTAAGAAGCTACAAAACGTAAGTTCAGCAATATATTTTCTTTGCAACTGGCAACTGGTTTCTGGTTCAGATCCCTGGGATACAAAGCAGATGTCTCGTATTACAGATACAACAGGCACAAAGTAACTCGGACGAGAGGAGTAGATCCATGACAGACTGGAAGGACAGACTGCCTGGTAATACTGTCAGACTCCACAGGAGGACCTGACAGGACTCCTGGGTTACCCACAGATTTATGGGTTATCATTTTATATTCTGTAAGAAGATGTTATATCTTTACAGCTGTCAATGTGTTTTAATAGAGATCATAAGCAATATAGGCTGATGATGAGTTTTCATGATATTTACATTTTTACAACTTTACTGTGCAAATAGCACAGATCCAAAATCTAAAAACATTGATAAAAGTTACTTTATTAAACTTTAACTTAACCGCCTTTGTGGGCGTCTTTCAGTGTGGTGGCATGCAGAAGAGGCTAAGCTCAATTTAAAATGGCCAATAAATGTACCCCAGCAAGTCAACTAAGTACAAGGGAGAAACAACAGCAAGTTAAAAAAGCAATCATTAGGCTGGTATCTCTAATTGTGTTCCTTCCTCTCCTCATGTATAATCCCTAGTTCCTCACTTTGCCTTCATTAACAATGGATGAATTAATTAGAAACCTTCAAAGGATTTCTGCACAGTGAACCCAGGAGATAAAACACATCCTATTCCTCAGACCTGCTCCTTTCCTTCTATTTTCTTTTTTTTTTTCCCCCACTCTCTCTCCTCCCTCTGCTCTTAATTGTATTGTTTGCTTGTTATGTCGATAGCAGGATTAATTTCACTATAGATCAGGATTATTGACCTTCTCGTCAATGTTATTTCATTTCTGTAAGGTGCTAATTATAGGGAACAGGGGAAAGCAAATTGCGTTGTAACTTGCCTCACTTGCTTTCCAATAAAACAGAAAGAAAACAACATTAATTTCCTTTTCGCTGCCCTCCCTGGTAAGGTAAATTCAAACACTATCTCACTGTCCGTCCATGGCATCTAGGAGGGACACTGTTACCGACACTGGACTTCATTGGTGGACTTTATATTAAAAACAAGTGTTAACTATTCTGACTCTTTCCCCTCCGCCGAACGCCATTCCTGTCACACTTGCTGCTCTTTTCTCTTTTCTCTCACTTCATTTGAGAGAGGGGGAGGGCACAGTTCATAAACAATTAACTGGCTGGATAAGTGATACACTCAAGCGCTAACAGACCTGAAAAACATTGTGTTATAAATTATGGTAATTGAGTGGAGGGAGGTGAGCATCAGGCCACTGAGACTGAGTAGGCACCATCTTAAAGCATAAAGCAGTAGCTGGAAGATCAGGTGGCTGGCACGTTTCTATCATTTCCTTATAAAAAAAGGCGAGACGGGGAATTTGAATAGACAATCACAGCCAACAAATCAAAAAAAAAAAAAAAAAGCTTTACAACTGCCGTCACCTCGCACCATTATTTAGTTTTGTGATTGTATCTACCTTCAAAAGGTCTACCCAAGTACAGCGAGCCCTAAGACCCTCTTATCCACCCTTTTCTCCCTCTCTCCACCCCTCCCTTCTCCCACAGTCCTCTAATGAACTGAAAGGTCACAGCACTAATAAAACTATTAGCAGAAATGAATCTCTCAGATGTGTTAATGCACTTTTAATTCCTGTTAGCAAATTTCATCCCCCAGCAGTTTGCTGCCCACTAATGAGAAATAAAACGCCCCGCTCTAGGGAAGGGGGATGGGGGAACGGGTCGATGCTCCGGCTACTCCACAGCAGACTCCTCACACTCTCTCTCTCGCGCGCACACACACACACACAAACACACACACACAAGTTATGTACACTGCACCTTACACACACCCTGGATGTGCTGGATGTTATTCACGGACCGAGGCCTGTTTTCAGCCCTGTGATTCTGCAGGGTTAATTAAAGAGCACATCTCCATCTGTTCTCATTCAGCCTCAGCTCAGTCTCTCCCCATCAAGCACACAAGACACACACACATACACACACAAAATAACACTTACTCTTCCTCCTTTGACACTCTTTGTCATCAGCGGAGACAAAAAAAAAAACTTGACAGTATGGAGTTCACAGGGACACAGATAAACACGCTCTGACTTAAAGACATGACCTGGCCTCTCACCCAGCTTGTCTCGTGACCTGACTAATGAGGTACAGACGGGGCTTGACCCTGATGTGTCTAGAAGCCACCAGAGAATATCTAGTCATTGCAGGAGAGACGTTCAGTGTGTTTGTGTGAGTGTGTCTGTCAGCGCGCTGTTGCATGTCACCCTTCAAGGAAGTCAAGGTCCAAAAACTATTGTGGGCCAACTTTTTCCACTTACAAGGTGCAAATGTTGGTGGAAAAAAAGGAAATTCCAGCAGCTCAGTTCATTAGTTAATAACTTGATGTATCACTGTTTTGTGACTTTTTCATGAACACACAGTACGTTATTCACCTGATAAATAATTAATGAAATAAAATGATTCTCAAAAGTACAAATTGTTTTCTTCCATCAGTGGTCTAGTGGGTCAATCAACTAATCATTGCAGCAATAAGGAAAGGGTTAATTATTATGGCCAGGTTTACAGCCATTGATAGAAGTGAATTTATAACTCTGAGCACTAATTTCATTCAAAACACCTTGACTTTGATACAGATATTTAACAATAGTTTTTGATACTAATTTTATCAAGTCCATTTTAACAAAAAGAAAATTACAATACACATCAGGATACAAATGTAACTTTTACTTTACACACTCAAACGTCACCAGCATCATTAGGTCTTGTACCCAGCGTGCTTTATGCTTATTGGCCCGCTGACGCTGATGAGATTTACTCTATTACTTCTTAGGTATCAAAATTGTGTATCGAATGACAGGCATTTTTCGTTCCTCGATTTGATCAGTCCATAAAAGTATCAAAGTTTGATACCCAGCCCTTACTGCACGGGTTTTTGACTCAAGGTGCTGTCAGTCAATTTTCCCTTCACAAATAAAAACAGAAATCCAACGATCATAACATGAATTGTGTGATAATTACTTGTTATTTCGCATTACTACACCTGCTTACCCACATTGATTATTTTCAGTTTTTAGTTTAGTAGAACAGTTGAAATACTTACAAACATCCACCTTCTTTTGTCCTTAGCTATAGAGGGGGAACTGAAAAAACAGAAAGCGCGAGAAAGAAAAGAAAGGCCCGGAGGGGAGGGGCAGAGACATTCTATTACCAAACAAAGCCTTTTAATCAATAAAGAGATAAAAGATATTTTAATCAAAGACATATTTCCTTGTTTGTCTAATGCTTCTGCCGCCACCGTGCATATGATCTTTAAATGCTGAAAAGGATGCATAATGCTCTCCCAGAGAGCCACTCATCCATATAAACACAAAACAGGAGCAGTCAGCAGAAACACACACCAGCCCGGCCCAGCGCACAGACACTCCATAGACGCCAAATTACATTAGGATGGGCATATTAAGGGGAAATTGCATCCTGTAAACTAGAATATTATTTCTGCACACAAACACACTGCTTGCACACACACGCACACAAACCATTTTTCAACATCATATTCCCCAGTCCCGTGCTCACTATTCAGTAACAGATCCATACAAGTATTGTTTTGTGCACGTGCATGAACACACATGCACAAACACACATGCACAAACTGTAAACACAAAGTATGGTGCTATTAGTGTGTGGGCTGTTTGTCGGACATGCAGGCATCCGCTAGCCGTGGCTAAAGCGTTCCAATGAGATTAGAGGGGTAACCGGAGCCCTCCCAGGCCCACTGAACTGAGCTCACACTGGGCTAACAAGTCCAGAGGTGGTGGGCAGGCTGGATCAGGTTCCAGGAGCTAATGGGTCAAATACCAACTGACACTTAATTGAGTGATAAAGTGTGCACATTCAGGTGTGTGTGTGTGTCTTTGTGTGTAGCTAATTCACCTTTACATTCTTGTATATGAAGATGTTTTTGGTTATAAACAGTCTAGGTGTGTGTGTGTGTGTGTGTGTGTGTGTGTGTGTGTGTGTGTGTGTGTGTGCGCACGCTACTTAGGGTGTATCAGAGTTTGCACATGTCTGCCAAGCACCGGGGAGCAAACAGCAGCTCCAGTAATAGTGATTCATGCTTTCCGTCAGGCCCCCTGACAGGCTGGGTTCGATCCCCTGCTCAGCGCGCTGTAGCGGCAGTAACAGCAGCCGAGGCAGGCGCAGCACCACGAACATCATCATAACTGCTGAGGGAGTGTTGGGCTGCTGACATATTGATCGACCCTCAGTTAGGAGATTTGATAGATTGACCTCGGACTCTTGACTTTAAGCAGTAAAAGGAGGAGGGCAAATCGGGAAGTCAGAGAAAACAATCGAAGCAAAGGGGGAAAGGGTAAAAGAGCTACCAGTTACTGAGATAATAAGTCAGTGATCTACGTTTTATTAAGGGCTGCAACTGAAGATTGTTTTTTTTTACTGTTGATTAATCTGCGCATTATTTTTTACAATTAATTGATTAAACTAAAAATAATATTAAAAAAAATATATAATACAATTCTGCAGAGTGATATATTCAAATAAATTGCTTTGTCCAACCAACCGTCAAACATCCAGGGATATTCAAATTACAATGATAAAAAGAGAAGCAAATCGTCACATTTGAGAAACCATAAAGAGCAACTATAGATTCATGTCCACAATAAGTTACTTAACTGATAAACTATACTATAACTATTTCAGCTCTCGTTTCATTTGGTCAATGCGGCGCTTGCTGAGTTTCCTCCTTCTTCTTCTTCCTCAGTTTATGAATAACATTTCATACAATACAATTAAAAAAACTTCACTCACATCTCATGACCAGAATATAATTATTTGCATATAGAACAAGCAAAGAGACAAAATATAATATCCATGAGGCAACATCTCTTCCTCCCTGCCCCCACACCAACAGTCCTAAGGCACCAGCAACTCATCAGACCATCAGGCTGAGCCTAACCCCAAACCTCCTTTCGGCCCCTGTGGGGCTCAGGGGCCAGGAAGGACCAGTGAGGGTACAAGCTTACACTAACGATGGAGGAAACCGTGTCCAGTCGGCTGGAGCCTGAGACGGAGCAGAAGACCCTGCACCATTGTTCTGCCAAAACACTGACAGCTGGTGATTTAGGACCGGGGCTGCCCAGGAGCACTAGGGGAGGGACAGGAGCGAGGGAGGTCAGAGAGAGGCTCCACAGGCACCCTTCAACAATCCTACCCGAATCCCTCCATCCATGAGATGGCAGAATGAATCATGGCTGACCCGGCGCAAGGCCTGGGCCTGGCCTCTCTCCACCACCCCTTATCCCCTCTATCGACCCCGCCTCTCCCTGGACAAACATGACAAATCTGGTGTTTATTTACTTAAAAAGACCTGCAGAAAGAGCAAAGGGGGGCAAATAAAAAACTGTAAAATCAATACAGAGTTAGTAGTTCCTGCCCTACAGCTGGTCTGTCCTGTCTGTGCGGCAGAAGAAACCTAAGCTCTGGTCTAATAAGGACCCAGGTGGAAAAGGGATGCAGGTGGCTTCGGCAAGCTGCACATAACTGGAGGGAAATGCAGAAAAAGCCAGAAGAGAATGAGGAGCTGGTATAAAATGCACCTAAAATGTACTTTACTACACATCAGTCACTACCAAATAATTTCATTCACTGTCCATGATCACTACGTCTCTCTCCACGTCTTAACTGGAGTTACACATTCTGAGCGTTGGACGGTGAACTTAAAAAGAATAACACAACAGCCAGAGTCTAAGCTGCGGGTGATGTATGTGCACAGTCTGAGACATGCGAGATAAAATTGGTCTCCAAGTTAGAGTCCAGACAGCGGAGCATTGAATCTACAGAGCCTCTGCTCTCGCCACATGACAGGGAGAAAACAGATAAGGCTTGCTCTCTGGGGAGAGGGAGGGTGGCCATCAAGCCAACCCCCTAAAAAGAAATAACAGCGGCGAGCTGTCAAGGTTTCTGTCATGTCCTACATCACGTCAGCCGCCCATTCCATCCCATCGCTGGCAAACCGTGCATGCTGCTGTGGCCAAGGATGAAAGTGCTGGAAAATGGGAGTCATTGTAAACCATTTTCTGCCCTACAGCCCCCACCACCACCACCACCACCACCACCACCATCCCCTCCATCTCCACCCCTCTTCTTCCCAACTCCTCTTGAAGACAAATGGGTCCAGGGCAATGACAGAGTGCCTGGTCCACAAATCACCAGCGGCCAGTCTGCTCGTTCACTGTTTCCTCCTCCCCCGCTGCCTCCCCCCTGCACCCAACCTCGCCCCTCCCCGTCCCCAGCCCCTCCATTAGTCATGTGCACATGGGCAGCAGCCAGCAGCCGTAATTAGACAAGGACAAATCGCCAGCCACGGACACGGACGAGTCCGGCCGCTAAATAAGGCCCCGTTTCCATACCGACCCATGGGCGGTAAGTAGGGCCAAGGAGAGTACTGGGGTGTGGGGAGAGAGAGAGAGAGAAGCGGGGAGAGGTCGGTACTGTCCAATACACCCTGCGATCCTCTTGGCCTGGCCTGGCCTGGCCTAGCAACTAATTTATTATCCTCCAGACCCATGGCTTGAATCCACCTCTCACCCATACACACTCAAACTAAACCGCTATGACTGTATCCTTCAACACCTGATTCGCAGCTGGAACTGGGTTGTATTCATGTCCAGACTGGCCTTAGTTACTCTTCTTTCTTACGCTACCATTAGAAATGAAAAGCCCTTGATGTACTTTATGTGTAGTTGAGTTTGGAAGGACTTGGAATCACAAACACAGATATTAATTTCATGAATATTAAACTTTTTTTGCTCACTTTTGTCAAAGTGCTGAAAGTGTAAAATTCAAGATAGCACAATTTTCTACACAGAATCTGAACACAGCCATTCATCTTTCAAGACAAGGGCGAGACAGAAACCTCATACAACTCTCCATCACATTCCTGTCAATGCAACACCACTACGTCACTTGTTTTCGGTGGTCAAACCAACTCTAAATAAATAAATTAAGTAAGCAAAGCAAAGCTGGAGCAATAACGAGCTATAAAGAGGTTTCAGGGTACATTAGTTGTAACATTAGAAGGATGGAATTAGCAAAAATGAGAACCCAAAGAATCAGATTACACACGAACGAAGAAACCGGCAGTCAACAAAATATAAATTATAGCCATACGAGAGTAGAGCAGACTGAATCCACAGAGGAGTATCAGTAACAATTGCTTTGGCCGGGTCAGAGCTGCAACACACTCCCTGGGCAGAAGGGGGTCGACGAGGAAACTGACCGCCACACACACACGCATACACACGCACACAAACGGTATGCTCCATCAGAGCAAACCTTATTGATCTGCCTCCTAATTTCCTAATTAGTTTTTATTGGATTTCATAATCGTCATCAGGACACATCAAAAGAAACTCAAAACCCCAGCAAGATTTTCTGCCCTCCTCAACATAATTTTTTTAAACTGTGAAAATGAAGCCATGTATTCAATCGCAACTCCCCAGCTGTGAGAGCAACCCTGCCCCCCCCTACCCTCCCCAACTTCCCCACCAGAACTCCTTGGACAGCAAACACTGCACAAACACACCATTTCTCCCATGTGCAGTAACTGATGTTTAGCATTGCACATTTTCTGCATGATCTGCTGCTATTTGTCACACTTCTGCTCTCTCTCCAGTCGCCTCTCACTTGTAGCACTTGTTAAACATACCGCAGTACAGGGCTTGGAAAAATGTGGAGATAAAAGAAAACACGCGGCCTCGTGCCGATACTGATTATGGGCATCGAGTGTTTAGTACTTCCTCTTGTTCTCGTAAGTCTTCCATGACCCATGTAACCTCACTGTCCTGAGCAAAACTCTGACCCAGCCTGATTTTTTTTTTTTTTTTTTCCATCAAGCCTCCTGCTGTACAGTGACACTGCCTCTGAACTGCACTAGTCAGTTGGCATTTGTTCTCAACACAGGAAACTTCCTTCCAAATCCCTGTGAATAGCTGCTCACAGAACGACATGCTGAAAGATTGAGCGTCCAGCAACGACCAGAACTTTCCAAGAACTACAGCAGCTGAACAGTGGTTATTGCATATTTGAATGTTTTTGTAGTGTTATGTATGTGATGTTGAAAGACAGACTGAGCACAGAGAGCAAACACAGTCCAGAGGAGGTTGAAAGACAAAGAACATCCAATGCCCTCATTCACACTTGGGGACAGTTAACTCGCTGACATCTGTTTATGAAGGAACGAAATGTACACAAAAAACAATAGAAGGGATTTTCAAATTACTGGAATGAGTGTCCCCTTGGACCACAGGCCTCGACTTCTTTTAGCACCTCTGCTATCATATCTGCTTCAGAGAATCCTTCTTGCACCATCTGGTGTGCAATAAACGAGGCGCGAACCGGAGACGAACTGGGCAGGAGCCAGCAAAACTGGTCTGTATAGAGATATTCTGTTTATTTACTCCACTGTTCCAGTGCTAAAACAGAAAGAACTAAGTGGAATAATACTAAAACCCCTTCTTCTCTATGCCTCTCTGCACTCATTAAATCCATGCTGCCAGATGTTAAACAGCCACAAGAACGGATTTCAGTGGGTTTTTTTCATCTTTGTTATGGCCCATTTTAAGACAAAACCTCTGGCATGATGACATCAACACAGCAGCTTTTAGCAGAGGGTGGATGAAGATAAAGAAGGGAAGAAAGTGAGAGATGTCGCAGGATTTTAATTTTTATTGACAACAGAGCAGCAGCAACAGCCAATGCAGCAAATCTAAACATTTCCAAAATTTCACTCTCCTTCACCTTTTAAAATGTTGATTATTTTTACCAAATGTATCAAGGCAGACTATTTCTTAGACATATTTAAACTAAACAAAGAAAAAAAGAAAGAAATACTTTGTGCATATGAATTCTTATACTTGACTTAGCAGATTCAAATGCATCAATGGCAAATTCAAGTTTACAACTTGGCCTGCATATTAATTTCATCACACTTTTGAGGTCCCTCCTGAGTAAAAGGCATATATAAAAACAGCAGTTAAATGAGAGCAGGAAGCAAACAATCCTCTTGTCTGATGAACCTTTCCTTGAACTCTTTGTCCTGAATGAAACGCACAAGTTATAGCAAAAACTAAGTAACTCCTCAGCTGGTTGGAACCAAACCTACCACGAAGCATGATGATGTCTGCACCGTGGCACAGAGAAGATTCTCAGGCTATACTTGTCCTACGTCTAAACATTGTTTCCATGTGAAAATCATTTTCATGGGATGGACACAGCTCCAGGAAGGCCACTTTGCCTCAGTCGCCAACTCTCCATAATAACTTATTTTGGTAATCAAATCATTAGAAACATAAACAAGGACGATTTCATCTCCTTTGCGGTAATCAAAGACAAAAATCTAATTTTGACTATATGCGATAATATACAATTGGCTATACTGGCAGTCAAAATAAGCAAAAGTTGGACAAAGTTGTCAAACATGAATACTTTTTACCTGCATATGTCTGTGAATGCATGTGTGATTATTGTGGAAAAGGTTTGTTTCCGTTGTCTACAATACAACATGAGACCAGTGTTTTTAGATCATCTACTCTAGAGAGCATATCTGAAATTCAAAAAGCACCCTTTTGGGTATTTTTTTTTTTTTTTTTTTTTTTAAAACAGCTTGATTTGAAGGCTAAAATAAACTACACAAGATGTGTATTCAAACTACGCCACCAAGGTGGGGACATAGTCTCTGCAGCAGGTACAGACTCAGAACTGAAGGAAAGACACACGGACACAGAAAGAACAACTGCTTCAGCGAACACGCAACTTCAAACTGCTGCCACTACTGCTCACATCTCAGCAACAGACAGCAGACCAAACAGCCAATACCACAATGTCCATCCAGCCAGAGCTCAGAAATTAACACCACTGAAAATGAGACTCTCTAAAGAACGCAGTTCAACAGAACTACCCATCCAATCTGACACAGACTGAGAGGAACTACAACGTATAAATTCATGAGTGTAATGGTGCTACAGGCATATCTAATTAAGGTGTTCTCTCTACAGAGTGGTGAATAAAGGATCTGAATAGCAGTATAAATGAGACATTTCGTCACCGTGCCAGACAGATAAAAAATTACAGTATAGATCGGGGAAAAAGTAGTTACAGTTAACGTAACTTAAAGCATGTGTGAGATCGAGAGCCAATTGTCTCTACCTCATCCTTCCCTCAACTTCTCTCATCCAATTCAAGCCGTTACCCCACTCTCTCTTTCACAAATCTTTTCAGAACAGGTGAGTCAAGGCTGAAGGGTGACCCTACCACTTCCATCACACCAACCCTTGCTCACACCGAGGTGTGTAAGGGGGGCACGGGGCAGCAGAACAAGTTTAAATCCCAGTGAAGATGTTTTTGGCCTTGATCACCGTGCCCATCGATCCCTGGCTGATTCCCACTCAGATACGTCTTATTTTATTAGTGGCTTCGGCCTTCTGCCGCCCCATTCCGCTGTGATCAATACCAGCATGGGGATGGCCCATATTTTTCTCACTTTTAGTGCCTTAACGCTGTTTAACCGTGTCACCTGATAAACGACAAGCCCTCCCCAAACACTGATTTCCTATTGATTTCTCCCTCATTCAGCCATCCCTCCCTTCGTCACTCTCCCATTGTTTTTATCTCCAGTTATCTCCTCTCTCCTCCTGCTATACTTTCACCCCTTCCCCCATCCTAAATAGAGGACGGACCCTCAACCACAGACAGCCGTTCTGATAAGAGTCAGTTTAGGTCACGCTAAAGAGGACCTGGATCACATCTTTTAAAGAGAGTTAGTAAAATATTATCCAAAAAACACACCGGAGGACTGTGCTGAAAGGTAGGTTCGTGTTTTTTGAATTTCCATCATTACCCACCAAACGGCCCCGCACACAAACAGGATACCTATCTGTGTGCACGCAAGCATCATCAGAGCACAATACAGTGACCACCACGCAACAGATGCTATGACAACCTGGAGGGAGACAGCTCCATCCATCATCGGCTGAAGTCCTGATGATCGAAGCAGGGTTCGGTCTACGGAGGAGGATGCACGGGGAGTTCCAGCAGGGCAACATACAATCCACTTAAAGGGCTTCTAATGGGCTATAACTGTATACACACATTTGATATGTGTACAGTAGATAGCAAAATTAATGTGGATATAGATGAACAGCAGTGATGAGGAAACAAGATTATGACTGAGGCAAAATGGAGAAAAAATATGCTGTAGACATTGGGGATAAAATGAAATGAACTGCATCTGAATTCTGGAAGAAAAAAATGATAAAAAAAAAAAAGAAGGATGGACCTGGTATTTGGCAGCGCTACCTCTATCTCTCTCTCTTCTCAGACTGTACATTATTTATGCAAAATTAAACCTGCTCCTATTCCTGCTTAGTCTGGCTCATCCACTCAGTTACCTCTTTATTGATCTCTCATCTAAGGCACTTCTGTAAATCCAGTCTGTTCCTTCCAGCCGTACTGCCATTAATTCCATTAATTATGGGTCCCTTATCACCAGATGCCTCGAAGATGTCTGGCTGGACCTGTCCTGGTCATGATACTGGCTTCATTTTCTAATTCACAGGATAATACAATAATCTTATCACAGTGAAACTCCTGTGTTTATTTGTAGTTTATGTTCTGTAGAAAAATAAGCTATGGAAATGATCTGTGTTACTTAGTCTTGAACTTTACACATTACTCACAACTTTGCTCTTAACATGTTTAACCTGCTGTAAAAGACTGATTAAAAGAAATACATTTTCACGGACAAATGGTCCACTCCTGAAAATCTTGTGTGATTTCAGGTTCCACGCATGAAGTCTGAATAAGTAACCTGGCACCTTGAGCATCTGTTAAGGAACCTGCTAACATGACCTGGCATCTTTTATTAGGTCTTTCACCCTTTAACAATGGGTTAAGTGATAAATTGACATTTACAGCACAGCTTGCCAAGTAACACTGGGTACAGAGCATACTGAGAAACTGACCGTGAAGTAATAACGAGCGAGTGGGAAAGAGCAGAGATTTTCTATTAACACAAGGGGAGAGGAGTTAAAGGGGTTGTGGGCTATGAGAGGACCGGTTTCTTAAAGTATATTTTTTGGGGCTTTTGTGCCTTTATTGGACAGGATAGTGGAGAGAGACAGGAAATGGGGAGGCAGAGAGAGGGGGAATGACATGCAGCAAAGGCCGTCCGATGCGGGACTCGAACCGGGGCCAACTGCAGCGAGGGCTGTAGCCTCTACACATGGGGCATCTGCTTAGACCACTACACCACACGACGCCCCGAGAGGACCGGTTTCTTGAACAAAACTGCCCCGATTTAACAGCTTACACCCCACCATCACCACCACCATTTACAGTAACCCCTCTGCAAAGTTATGAGGCTGCAGCCATGGAGGAGCTTGAGCACCAGCTAGTGGTAGTGGAGTTTCACTGCCAAGACGCCCCACACCAAACACATTAATCATGACCAGGGGAGTGTAAAATTCAATCGGCTCCTTCCATCCATTTCATGTGAAGCAGACTGAAGGCCGGCCTTGTAGTGCCTGAGAAAGGAAGGATGAAAAAAGGGGGGAAAAAAGAAAGAGGAGCTCCCTACACTTCATCAGAACCCCTACTTCATAACAAATGGTGTGTCTCTCTGGCGGAGGAGTGCCATCAGAAACACGCGTTCTCTCTATCCATTTAATTCCGGCAGTGGAGGAAGGGTCAGGGAGGGAGCAGTGGGTGCGTGTTCTGCTCTCCGCTCGCCGCTTCCCCAGTCACACAGTAAACTACCTTTTAGGAATTGTTTCTCAATAAGAAATGATCAGTCCATTTATCTGCACCAGGCGGGCCTGTCTCTTCACCCAGACCTCCAATATTTTTCGTTTGACCTGATCAGGGCTATAAACTAGACCAAGACACTTTCAATTTGTCACCCGAGGAGGCCTCTGCGAGTCCCATGCTACTGATTGCATCCTCCCTCCCAAATGTAAAAATTCCTCCCATGCTTGAAATCTCTTAGACTTTTTTTTTTTTTTCATGCATACAGCTACTGGGAAATACAGCTTTTTGTTCATGCTATAGAAAATGCTCTGAAAAATGATCACATCCACACACCATGTCCAGAACTTAAGGTTGTCTTCTGTTAATAAATACAGTAAGAGAAAATTGGTTATTTGTAAAAAATAAATTAATATTCATGATTTTGGAGTTGAATGCAAAAATAATTTTAAACTTCAGCTGGAACAATTAGTCAACAACAACTAATCAACAAAAACAACAAACTATCAATTAGTCGATTGACTAACAATTGATAAATTAAATATAATAGATTATCTGACCGCTCAAACGTGAATTTACTGGGTTTCTTAGTTTTCTATGAAAGTAAACAGAATATCTTTGGGGTTTGAACTATAGGTTGAACAAAACAAGCAATGTGAAGATCACGTCGAGTTGGACACTTTGAATTTGTGATGGGGGTTTTTACTGTCCTTGACATTTGATGATTAATCAGTTAAGTGAGAAACTTAATGAGCAAATTAACTGATAATGAAAATAATCATTGGTTGAAGCACTGCAACAAACAGTCGAGGACACTGAGTAACTACCATTTTATCTTATTTTCTACTTATTATTAGATTCTAAATAAAAAAATAAGTCAATAAATCAGTGTTATTAAATACAATATCATCCATGTATGTTACTTTTTGAAAATATGCTTATCACTGACACTTTGCCAGGTTAAAAACCTGTGCTTAACCATCATTGGGTTCAAGCTGTGATTCCTAATGTTATGTCATTAACCTTGAATCTCATATCATGATTAATAGTTAAAATCCTTTATCGCTGTAATTCTGTAGTGCTATGGTCAATTTTCTAGAAAATTAATTGAGGAAACATTTATAGATAAAATAACAAGACTGGAATGTGTGTTTTCGGCAAATCCGGATAATGAAATGCCTGACAAATCAAAAATCTTCATCACACTGATGCAAAAATCATGTAAAAATCCAATGTTGCTGAAAAGCAGGCCTGCTCATTGGTTTGCACCATGGCACATGATGGCCTAACAATGTAAAGGGATAGCAAATTCATATGGTCTCTGGATAACACAAAAAATAGAAATCTAAGCTACACTGTGAATCCCTCCAACAAGCAAGATCCTCCAAAAACTGGGAGCTTGCACTTATTACGGGTTGTTCTGTTCATTGAGGGGAGAAATATTAACCACACTGTTTTCTTTCAAAACATGTAGAAACTTTGAACAGGGGGTAATTACAATTCACACATGACTTGCTTTCCCATCAAACCATTTAGAAACAGTTAAACATTCTTTGAATTGGGTAGAACATGTCAATGATTTTTTGACAGCGCTGAAATATGGCAAGGAACACTCAACCACGTACACACAACCTGTTCAAACGGCTGCCTTATCAGAGTCACATGCACGCGATTAATCACTAATACCTCCGGCTGTCACCTCGCATGTATGTTGTTACACAACATTAATGGGCAACTGAGTGGAACTGAAAAACACATGTAGAAATTTAGCCTCTCTTCTCTTACTTGTTTGTTGTCCTTGCTCATGGAGAAAAGCCTCCTTCCTGTCAAGTGACACTGAGACAAACGCACCATAGCTCCACTCGCCGCACCTCTGAGGATCCCTAAAATACAGAACAAACAAGACACATGAGACATGAGTCAAGACCCCTTGTTGAAATACTGTGACAAACCATCTGATAGACACATAACATAATTTATGCCTTGTTTAATAATCAATGATTTGGTGTCTGATAAGAAATGCAACAGTGCAAGAAACCCAGTTTGGGACATATTTGTTAACAATGATTAATTGCTTTACTAAATAACAGACAAGGTCAAACAAGGGGATGCAAAGCTTTTAGTTCCAAAGTTTATCGCATGCTGCTCAAGTTGCTATATTTGCAATGACAATGATGCAATACAACTGCACCCATTTCTAAGTGATAAAAAAGCGATATGAACAATGGTTTAGTATATTTTACAGACACAGAGATGGACGACACAAAGAATGTGGCCTGCTTTAAAAAATAATGCAAAATAAAACTAATGATACAATAAGTGTATTGAAAGATGATTAATTTAGTGGCATTCAGATTTTCTTAGCAGCTCTCTCCTGTTTATTCAGCTTTGTGGTTCTAAACAATGTGTGGCAGTGGCAAAGTTGTATGTTCTGCAGCGTGCTTTTCCTTCCATTCCCATTTTGGTGACATTTCTATTCTTCATTCAGTTGAATTCAGCTGCCTAAGAAAGAGAACCAGCCCAGTAGGTAATACAAGAGTACAATTCACTTTGTCATTGTGAATCAAATCAGTTGGACAGAATTTTGATTAGATCACAGAAGAAAATGTACAGAGCATTTTTAAACAGAGGAAAAGTTTCTGCCGACAGGGGGCTACCTGAGCGCATAAATTGGTTGACATTAGCACAAAACCCGTTACCTCAGTTAGCCAGGCAAGTGTCAAGCCCTAGGGAAACATAAGTATTGAAGGACAGTCTGTGTTTTGCATGTAAAAATATCTAGGCAAGTGACATATTCAGTCATGATTGACTAATGTGTGGGCTGCACTTTGCATTGCTTCGTAATTGATACATTTAATACCTAATTACTGCACTTAATTGCATTGTAACTAATAGCCATTGCTAATTAATTGACACTAGAGAAAAATCATTGTTTCTGATTTTACCACAGGTTACCATACTCTATTAACAGTGTAGGGTAAGAAATGCTGTGTTGTCGACATGTTCACATGTTGGAAGATTTGAACTGAAATAGTCACAGACTTATTGGGGAATAGGTTCTGGATCTATATTTCAGGGGACTCAAGTCGCTAGATTTAACCGTAGCCTTGATGCATGGTGAACCTTCATGCTGCATGCTGAGGCTAAGTGCCTTTTTAAAACACATCACTTAATTTCTTTTCCTATACCATGTGGTTGCCTCCTCTCTCCCTGTAGAATACTACATCTACCTTCTCCAAGCCACACGCAGCCAGGGAATAATCCAAACAAATATGTTTTTGTTATCAAAAACATATAATTGAGATTTCCATATATAGACTGTGATCATTCATTCACTTTGCAAAGGAACCCAACTGCAGAATACACACTGAGAAGTCCCATACTGATTCATTACTGTGGCCACATTGGTTATTTGTCAGTGTTTGCATGTTAAGTTGCAATGATTAGTCAATTAATCAATTAGTGGGGGAAAAAATATATCAACTATTTTGATCATCAATTAAGGGTTTCAGTCATTTTCAAGCAAATATGCAGTGTTTTTTTGATACTAAAATAAATCAATATCTTTGGCTTTAGGACTGTTCATTGGTCAAAACAAGCATTTTGAAGTTGTCACGTTAGGCTCTCATAAATACATGGTGCTTGTTTCAATATTTTTTAACATTCTATATACTAAACAATTACTTGATTAATCAAGGGAATAATTGGCAGATTGACTGATAATGAAGATTGGTGGTTGTCCTATTTACAAGAATATCCTTTTACCAATGGCCAGTTACAAAAATTTGCAAACAGAAAAAAATTTTATCTTCTTTTTCTGAATGCTTCTAGCCTTCTTTTGTGGGAGCAGTTACCATAACTTGATTTTAGAGTCTCTCTACACTAAATGTGTAGGTCAGCTGGGTAACAAGGACCTGTGCCACAGACACCAAAGAAAGCCGGTAAAACATGCCCTGAGGCGAGCAACTGTAAGCTGTGAGAGCAGGGATACACATCTCCCGAAATGCTCATTTATCTCAACTCACCTCTACCCATTGCTACCCCTTGATGGCTTTTGCAGGGACCAGGGAGAGACAGTCCCTCTACTGCCTCCCACTGGATAGCCACAGAAGAATCTGAAACTCAACTACTGTAAATAATCTATGTGAATTTCTGGATGCATGTTAAAGGCGCGTGTCTGCATAATCCTGCTCCTAAGAATGACAATAGCTGTGGTCAGCCAGGACTGCTAATGCATGTAGATATGGATTTACCCTTGCCCTTCATTTGCTGCATCACTCTACTATGCAAACTCTTAACTCCTTCTCAGGACGCTCTCTCTTCCACTTTGGTATCTGACAAGAGAGCGACTGCACTGACTAACCAAGTATGCACCACAAACAAACTGTCTTAAGTGTAGCAAGTTGAAACAAATATGGTATCCAGCCTATGTCCTGTAACTGATGGCAAGACTACAACTGCATCAAATTGTAACTATATTTTTAGCAGAACAAAACAAGTGAACACATAGCTGGAAATCAGCACTCAGTTTTGGCCTCATGTTTTTTTGCTGAGAGCTGATCCTGAATCTAAAACTTGTCCTGCTTTTTAGTGGCCTTCTCAATATTGGTTCTGGAAAGGCAGAACATGGTGGAGGTTATTTTTCAACTTCCTTTTCAGTTGTTACATCTGTAATTGTGGGAAACTTGAAGGATCTTAGTTCCGTTTATGTCTGAAGAATAGTTGTATCATTCCTGCTTTGAGCCATAAAGCAAATTAAGCTCTCTCCGCTTTTATTTCCCATGAAATCTGACCCAGTGCTACAAACAGGGCTTCTGCAGGGTTCACCAAGCTAAATTATAGTTATATATTTTTTTAGACCTTTTTCATTTCACATTGAATTAAATTTAATAACTGTTTGACAGTGACACCGACCACAGTATTAAGGTATGATGGGGAACCAGTAGGGACTATATGACCTAGAATTATTAATCATTATAAAATCACTTGTTTAAGTACATCCCTAATGTTATGCATTTAAATAAATGCAATCTGGACTTGCATAAGCAGCAGAAGAAGAATAGATGAGTGGATTAACCAAATAAAACATAAATTATTTACATCAAACGTTTGTTAATAAAAATTCAACACTTTTAATGCCTTTTAACGACTTTTTGTTTGTTTGTTTGTTTGTTTGAGGAAACTGAATTCCATGCTTTTAAAAACTTTTCAAGACCTGTAGACACCCTGTATACAGACAAGTGCTGCTAACTGCTAACTGCTAAATGTCTACTACTATCAACTATACGAAATATCGGAATGGCTAACTCTGCTTTGCAACAGATACACTAGTCGTGCAGCTAAAACTAATGTAGTCAATTTCAACAGTCCTGCAATAAATCCTACTGATCTACCAGCTATGTTTGAAAACCCCAGAGGGTTGTTCAAAAACACTCACTGTTGTTCTGAAGGTATCTTTGACCACTTCAGGAAACATACAGCACACCCACGTGAGTTGGGGCTTCAGTAGCTTCTGACGTACATCCCATCAACAGGTGAACTTCTCAATGGCTGGGGAGACTTTACCTGCAAGTTCTCGTACAGGTAAAATTGGCGCATGTTTGGCTAGTTGTAAACAGCAGGGTCAGCCCTGAAAAAACGTGTGTGTCGCTGACTGAGTGATCAGGTTTCACCCTCGGTCGGTCTGCCAGTGTTGGGAGTTTCCACCTTGGTTGTTGCTCTTTCAAACTGATTGGGCGTTGACACAGGCTACAGGTGTTGCCAATTTAAAGCATACACTGAAGTAGCTGAAGTAGTAAGGGGGGGGGGGTGGCAGATGTTTCAGGTTTCTGAGGCCTCTATCTTCAAATAAAGCACCTAGCTACAAATCCAGCGGCGGTTTGGACAAACCTTAGCTACCTACCAGTGTTGCACCGGAAGGCGCGAGGTCGGGCGTTACCTCCGCAGACACGCCTTTCCAACATTTCTTCGTCTCTGAGTTTACTGGCGGACCGCATGCAACTTGAAGGTGCATACCGCCACCTACTGTACAAGAGAGGGCATTATCATATTATTTTACTCCAGCTCTTAAATTCTACCCACCAACCTATTGTTTAAGAAAGTAAAGAGTGCCTTTCTGGTGTTTCTCACCTCCTCTGCCTGTCCTTCTGTTCCCAGCATGGCCAACAGTGACCCTTTCAAAGACAGGGCAACAAAGCAGGACCCACTCTATCTTGTCTGTTATTGTTATATTTTAGTGTTACATGGAAAACCTGGAGCTTCCTCACTGATTGGTTCACTTTTTGGTTTGTTTGCTTTTGTTCTGCTGTTTCTGTTTGTTTGTTTGTTTGTTTGTTTTGGTTTAGTTGATCTATTTTGTTAGCATGGATAAATGCCTATAATGAGCTGCTTCACGCCCATGTCCCTCCTGGACTATGACCATGACACATGGATATACGAAGTTTTGATGGTCTTTCATCACAGCACGGGTTCAACTGGTAAATGTGCCTTGAAATATTTTTAAAATGACATTAGCCTTGCACTTGACCGGAGTTCATAATTTCTTATTAAATAATTATTCATAAATACTGACAAATGTGGATTTTCAGTGTGGTCAGTATTCTTAAATGACCAGTATGCTATTCATGATGTTTTTACTTTACTTCCTGCATATTAACAGATCACTGCAGTTAGACTCATATGTTCATCATACTGTATCTCCAAATGGGTAAATGGCTCACAAAACAAAGGCCTTTCTTCAGCAAGAACAGCCATTTTAAAGTTACACACTTAACCGCAATCAGGAACAAATACATACAGACACTGATGATTTTCTTAATCATTCTGCTTAGGCCCTGTTTGTGGTACAACAGTGACACCGCCTGGCAAAAGCATACACTGCATAAAAAGTACAGCAGTAGCTCAGTGAATAAAGAAATCAAAAGCCGACACGCTGCATGACAATAAGGCTTTATTTGAGGATGTGAGGAAGAAATGGCAGGTGAGTTTTTATCTCAGAGGTGAGCATTTACACAGGTCTACAGATTACTGCTTTGGCTGCATACATACGCTGAAGTATCAGCACAAATGAGAATAAACAAGTCATCTCGCAAATGTTTTCATTTGCAACAAGTCTACGAGGTGTTCTTAAGTGTATAGATCTACATCAGAGTACCATTTAACATGCAAAGGTACTTTTGTATATCCATCTAATTTGAGTTGGTTTACCTATCTACTGTATGGTGTGTTGTTCTGTGGTTTGATTACAGGTTCACTGAATCTACAGTCGTAACCTCAAGAACAAGTTCTACGAAAGACCATGCAGGCAGAAGTAAAATGGGGTGACAGTGACCTTACTGGTTTGAAAGTACATCCCAGCAGAGTAAAATGACAAACCTTTTAATATACTGCTCACTGACACTTTCAGGGCCAAGTACCTCTGAAGACAAACAGAACCATAAAGTTCAAATTAAGACAAAAGCAGAGCGGTAGGACACATGCAGTCTATGTGGAATGGAAATCACAAATACTGTAACCGGCCATTTTACTGAACACCAGCTAGACGTGGATGGTAACATGGAAAGAAAAGAACAATACTGCCTTGATGAAAAGTGAGACAAACCATAAGAGGAAAGGCAATTGTGATGCCAAAGAGATGGCTGGAATCTGATAAATGCTACTGTTTCTTTGAGGCTTTGGATGCATGTCTGAATGCACTTTATGTCATCACAGCAAGAAATGGCACTTCATTTGTAGTTTTGATTTCACAGCTTTTCGTTTACAATGCTTGGGTGTATTTGCACATTCCATCTGAAAATGAAATGTGAAATAGGCTGATAAAGAAAACTGGCACAGAGTGGTGACAAGGCCACTATGTCTGAGCTACACTGTAGTTAAGTGGCAATCCAGAATGGAAAACGAGGATCCAAAAGTAAAGCACTCCTTTCACAGTATCATTGTTAGATGTAAAAACTGAAAGTTGACTAAGAAAAAATATATATATAAAGAAATGCATTTCCCTCTCCATGTCTGAAAATATATACCACTACAAACAGAAAGTTTAAGAGATCAAAACTAAAGTTAAAGTGAACCAATTAAAAACATAAAGGCACCCAGGGTATGGGGTGAGCAAATTAACCAAAAACACTAAACAATAAGTCTCTCAAAGGGAAACATCCTCACATTCCATCATCTTCCATTATTTATCATGCAACTGGAAAAAATACAGCAATTAAAAAAATAATGAAGCCAGGTAGAACCAGGTATGGACAGGCCTCTGGCACAGGAGTTGTTCCCTGGACCTCAGGATGTTCTGACTATGTACAAGTATGAATGAACTATATGACCATGCGTGAATGAACACATCAGGCACAGCCTGGACTCATCTCACATTCATCATCATTTACTCTCACGGATCAGATATAAACTACATCGCTGCCAAAAAGGAAGACAGACACATTCAAACGAAGCAAGTCACATGTGTTAACATCAGCACTAAAAATATATCCACTTAATCCCATTCGAGCATGGCCACATAGGGTGGAAGGGCTGTGCAGGTGGACATGGACAATAAATATATATTACATCTTTATATACAATGAAGTGGAGAGGGGCACAGTGGCAACTTGAGAGGGCTTTTCTCCATTTAGTTCAATGAGTCTTCCTGTCTTATTGTGGTGAAATGATGGCAAGACTTAGAGGACCCGGGATCTCTTGCTGGCCAGTGAACCATGCTGAAAGAGAAAAGCAGCAGGAAAGAGTTAAATCAAAGTAGCAGCAAAGTTAGCAGACTATTAAAGCATCTAAATGGTGGCGTCAGAACCTCAGAGCATATCATGAAAAAAAACAAACACACATTATTTAACATAGCACTATAACTATTGTGAATTGACCTTTAAAAGTTTTTTTTTTTTTTATTACACTTTTCTGTTGTTTTATTTTAAGTTCTGATATCAATAAGAAGATATATTTGTGATTTTAAGACCCAGAAACCATGTCAATGTAGTTTTACATCTCCTGTCTCAAGCTTCTCTCTGGAGCTCTAAGAACAAAAGGTCGATGAGCCAGTCAGAGGAGAGGCTCTGAGCCTCTCTTCTGTCCTGACAGCTCGTTTTAAGTCACAGTTTCTGAATACAGGCTGTGTGTATTTTTCTGTGGACTGAGCGCTTTGATACTTTCACAGTATTAACATAGGGAACAAGGAAATCTCACAATATACAATATGGGACCTTTAAGATCATTCACAACAGTTGCAGCCATGTACGCATGTGTGTGTGTTCCTTTCTTTGGCCTACCTTGGCCTGCTTGTAAAAGTGAGGGGCCAACTCAACCAACCAGGACGACTCAGCAGCAGTCACATCGCGCATGTAGTATTTTGATGTCTGCACCACTTCATTGAAGACAACCCTGGAGAGGTGACAATGTGGAATACTTTTAAGTGTCGCTCTTGGAAACATTTTGAAATTGAAGTACTTAAATATCTGCATCCCATAAATGTACGAGAATGAAGGAACTAATGAAAATCATTGTGCAAAACACCATATTTGTGACACAGCAGTAGCACAATGCGCAAGGAATGTGTTCTGACCATTTTGGAGGTTTTTCTCCAAAAAGCACAGAGTTGGGGTGGATGTGCAGCTCGCGGTCATCTCGTAAAGTCCTAGTAAAGCAAAAACAGAGAGTGTTATGCGATTTGAACGAATGCAAACAGAGAAACAATAATACATAAGAAAAGTTAAACATCCAGTTGAGGAGAGATAACTGACCAACTGGCTCTCTCACCTGTAGGAACCAGAATGGTGGATGCGGGCTGCATTAGCGAAAAACCCAGATACAATGCACTTCAGGATCACATCAGGATCACCTGTGCGAAAAAATATACTTTTATAAGACTAAAAACAAACAGCTGAAAACAAATAAATTGTCACCAGCTTCTGCCATTACCTTGTCAGAACATGTCATTCAGTCTGTTCAGTTGATATGACCCTCACATGCTACATAAGATAAACATGACACACGCATACCTTCACTGGAAGTCCGTGGCACCTTAAACTTGTTCATGAGACGCCGCAGCTGCTCTCGTACAGTCACGGCCCGCAGCAGACCCTTGTAGTTGAGAAAATGTTCCTGACACCACTGGGAGCTCTTCTGGTGCTGCAGGAAAGAAAAGGACAAAGTCGCACAGTCTTGATTTTGAGTCGACTTTATCCCCGACTTTTGCTCGGCTCACAACAGCGTTTCAAAGTGTTTCTCTGCCGCTCACTGAGCTATATGCATATGCACACAACACACTATACCTTAATGAACGCTTCATACACATTCAGCATGGTGAGGTGGTCTCCTTCAGCGACTGCGAATTTCCTGTGCTCTCGGGCCTGCAGGGTGAGATAGCAAAAGTGGGATAATTGTTATGCTGACAATGCATTCCTTCCAAATATACAACATGCTCCTTTTGAAAGCCTGTTCTTCACTTACGGCAGCTTTCTTCTGATTGGGTGGCACAACAAATATATTCTGAATCTGCATCATCGCTGCTATGGTAACGATCTCTTTGGAGCAGCCAAAGTTCCCTGACTCCAGGAGCATCTTGGCAAACATGGGGCTGAGAGGAAACTCTGCCATCCGCACACCCGTGGGATCGGTCAAACGGCCGTAATGGTCCAAACCTGCCAACACACATGCAAATGGTTGAGTTTCTGCATTTTGTGCAAGGACGCTTTAGCTTGTAGATGCTTGACAACACATATTTTTGAACATTAGTCTTGCTGTTGAAGGATAAAATGCTTTTTTACTTTACATCCCTGCTGACCCTGTGTTTCTTACCTCCCAGAGCGTAGAGAAGTTCCAGAGCCTGGACCATGGTCTGAGCTGGAGGAGGCTGTTAAATTATAACAAATGAAAAAATCATGTTAAGTCCAACAATTAACATATTTACATAATGAAGTGAGATTCTTTAAAAGCACAAACAGACAACGGCTGCATTCATTTTATGGTTTGTGTACATTTTCTTTCTTCCGTGAGGCAAGGGGCCATTCTCGCTAATTCAAATGTAAAGTACAATTCCTTTCACAGTGGATGAACACAACACAGCCACCCTGTGGATGCGAAGGGAGCTACTCACAGAAAGGAAGCTGAACCGCAGCACGTTGTCGATGCCTAATGCTTTGAGCTGCAGGATGACAGGGGCCAAATTGGTGCGCTGCATCTCTGGCACAGTAGAGGCAGGCAGTTTCTCAAAGTCCTCCTCTGAGGAAAGGAACAGAGGCAATAACAAACACGGGGAGGGAAAAGACAAAGAGCGACAGAAAACAAGCAGAGACAGTCGAGGGAGGAGGATAAAAGACGACGACAATTTGCCAGAAATGTTAACAATGCACATTTCCCCTAACAGATGATATTCTATACTTATCATCTTTCTTCTTTTCCTGCAAACTCGCACATACCTGTGTAAAGTCTAAAGCATTTTCCAGGTCGGTTTCTTCCGGCTCTCCCAGCCCTCTGACTGGCTGAAGCTTTGGAGATGGGGGTGACCACCAGTGATTCAATGGCAGTGCTGGGATTATAGGCTCGCAGCTTAACGAACGCACAGTCGATGACGAATACGATTCCATTTATAGTGATGGAGGTCTCAGCTATGTTAGTAGCCACCACAACCTAGAGGAAACAGCACAGGAATAAGTCAGATGTTTTGTAAATGTCAACGTTTTAGTGGCTACCATTGCCTCCTGTGTCAACACCTGTCTGTAGTGTTTATACTCTGGAGGAAGGCCCTGTGTTTTTTAAATTTACTATGCTGTAGGAACCATGTGTTCATTTCCTCACTTCTAACATAATATGGCTGAATTACCTGCAATGGAGGTCATATATGTAACTCATGATTTTATGCTATTGTTCTTATTAATTAGATTCTCATGCCAAAAAACTCCCATTTAAGTGCGGTAATACATGCTGGTGTATTTATATTTTGATCTTTTAGAGTTATGGGCCATATGCAAAATGACAGAACTGCAAACTTTACATCAAATGCATCTTCTCTGTACATGCACAAAATGCACAAAAACAGGCAGGATTCACCTTGCGAACAGAGGAAGGCGCCCTCTCAAAGACCTTCATTTGCTCAGCATATGGTAGACCAGAGTACATGGGCAAAATTCTCAGGTGTTTTTTCATGCCATATCGTGACAGAGACCTAGCTTGGTCCTGCAGCAGCGACACCACCTTCTCCACCTCTTCCTAAGGGAGAAAGGATGAGAAGACAATTAAGACAAAGACGGGGAAAAAAGATTGACCACAATACATTATAGTTATAAAATAACAAATGGGATGCTGGTGTACAATCCACACCCTCCTGTCAAAAAGAAGTTATTAAATAAAGGTTGAGTAGTATTAAAGATATGGCCACTAACCTGTCCAGTTAGAAAAGCTAGGACATCTCCATCATCTTCTGTCTCATGGATCTTCATCACTGTCTCTACTGTGGCTTTCACGTAGTCTGGGACAGGACTGAGAGTGAACAAAAGACATTGCAAAATTGAAAAGACGTACACAAATTACACACTTTTTCCTCAGACTGGATTGTGTGTGTTGAGTACCTGACAGTGTAGAAGACGTCCACTGGAAAGGTGCGTCCTTCCACTGTCAGAATACCACACGTGTCCTTGTTCGGATCCGCAGTCTCATTCAGGTTGAAGAAGTCATGGAATTTCTTCAGATGAAAGACATATTACAGTTGGTAAAAAGAGCATTAAGGAGGGATTTCTTCTTTTCTTTTTTCATCAAATGGCATTTTCCAAATGTTTTGCAGCATCAAAGGAATGACATACTCTTGCTGCCCTAAATCGGACGTTCTAAAAAGTATGCAACTTAGTACTGCGGTACAACAAAATAATTTGCATGTGTAGATAAAAGCTTGAAAACAGAAAGTACAGTAGATGTCTGATGTGGCATTTCAGCTGACTTGTTTAATGCTGAGTGCAGTTGTGGCCTGATTGTGTCTCCCTTTTATCAGTGTATCGCAGATGTCAGTACAATGTGATCCGACCTGACATCAACTTTCCCCGTGTCTGTCTTTGTTTCTCTTTTCTTGCTAATCAAGCATATCTGTTCATCTTAATGATTCAGTCACCTTGGCATCCAGAGTGGCGGAGGCCACAATCAGCCGCAGGTCTCGCCGCTTCTTCTGAATCTATTGAAGAGAGTCAGAAAATGTAACAACGCGAACAGAGTGGAGAGTCAGAAATAAAGAAAAAAAAAAAAAACTTGTAAGAATATTTTCATGGCTGGTAAAGTAATTAAAGTTTAGGTGAAAGTTATGCAGTACAGTTCAGTTTGAATCCGCTGACAGCATCAGCTGACATTACCTTCTTAAGTAGACCAATGGCTATGTCTGTATACAGGGTTCTCTCATGTGCTTCATCCAGCATCAACACACTGGGGATAACAGCACAACAAAGAACATTAGCGTTACCAAGAGTGGCTCCAACCCAATCTTGACAACAAAAGCAAGACATTTTGACATGTCATAGGAGGAAAAGCACAATTTCATTTAGCTGCTTCACTTTCATGGTGGTGGCATCGTGCACGCCGGCTCACTGCCACACTATGACAAGTCAAAATATCTGCTGCGTAATCTGCCTATGTAATGGCTTAAGTGCAATCATGTACCTGTATTTTTTCAAAAGAGGATCGGCCATCATCTCCCGCACCAGCATGCCATCTGTAAGGAACTGATGGACACAGGGACAGTCAAATACTGTAAGGAACCAATCAAAGGAAAAAAACGCACACATTTGCCAGGGGAATACCTTGATCCTTGTGGCGTGGGGATCAGAACAGTCATCGAATCGGATGGTGTACCCCACCTCATGTCCCAGCAGGGCCCCCCGCTCCTCTGCAACACGGTTTGCAACCTACCAGCAGGAAAGAGGGGAGAAATGTAATATCTGAAGCAAGCACGTGTCCTTGCAGTGAAAGCACATTAAAACAACGTAGGAGCTGAGCAGTGACAGGACATCAGCAGAGCTCTTACAGAGATAGCAGCCACACGCCGAGGCTGTGTCACTCCAATCACCTTCCCCTCTGCTGCCCAGCCAGCCTCCAGCAGGTACTGAAAAGAGTCAGATGAAAAGAGAAGGTAGATCCAAAAAAGAAGAGGAGTACAAAGCATGAGATGGAGATGTCGATGTTGCAGAAAAGCACATTCTGCATAAATTAAGCTCAAGCTGATGTGCTCCAAACCTTGCTAAAAAAAAAAGAGGCTACTAAGCATCAAGACAAGGGCATGTAAAAACACTATGGGAGTTCAGCCACATAAAGGTTATCAGTCCACTGCGGTAATGTTGTGCCTTGTGCGTATTATATTTGAGGCATATGTGACTTTGAGGTGAGGGTATGTCGCCCTTTTCAGAGTAGACATGACAACTGCTGTTCACCAGTTCCCACTCATTTTAAGCTGTTTATTTAATGGTGCCAAAATGTTGTTTAATTATAATAACCTGAGGTATCTGTGTTGTCTTCCCACATCCTGTTTCACCAACTATGATGACCGTCTGGTAACTCTCCACCAAGTACAAGATGTTGTTTCTGTGCTGGATAAGAAACAATTCACAAAACAGCTCATTAAAAGAAGTCATTGAAAATCACCCGCAGAGGCGCAAGCACACTCAGTCCATCTGTCACATTATAGTTACATTCAGGCATGTTTTAGAGGGCGGTGAGAAACCTTGAAAACAGGGAGTTTCTGTCGCTGTTTCTCTATAGAGAGGGCGGTGTGCGGGTTGAATATGATGGGGGAGCCGGTGGTCTCTGTGTTGAGCTCCCGCTCCTCTGAGATCCCCGGTGCCTCAGACCCTGAGGCAGAGCAGATGGTGAAGGTGAAGATAAGTTGTTTTATTCAAATGTAAGCAGGCTTAGGATGTATGAGGATGACTGCCAGGGTTTAGTGCAATGCCCCCATGCAATGAAAGGAAGCAAATATGAACGATGAAAGCGCCTTCGCTGGTGCCGTTTTGATCCTATGTATTCATGTAGTTGTGGTAGTTTCTGCCTCATAGTCTTCGCGTTTAATTTTGTCAGGTTGTACTTTGACTCCGCAGAGCTAACGTTGCCTGAACTGAGCTGGTTGCAGATATAACGTAGCTGCTGTAAAGGAGGCAGCAGTCAAACCGAGACTACGCGATTCACGTTAGCAATTGTACATTGCAAAACAGAAATCCGAAAAAGTTGCATCAAATGCCTAATTTATTCATTTTTTTCGTACTTACCCGGCTTCCAAAATTTCATCGTGGCGAGGGGAGCCGCCATCTTGCCCTCTACGTCACATGTTTTTTTTTTCTTTCTTTTTTTCTTTGCGGATTGCGTCACTATCTGTGGTTTCCAGAGATTTTAGGAGTGACGTCAGTGCGATTCAAAACAGCTGCAAGCTACAATTTGACGAGTTAGGAGTTTTTGGTTTATCTGAAATGGTTAAAAGTGAGCTGTAGTCATAGCAACGAGTCTTATAGCAAAAGTGCAGGCTCACTGACAATTAGCCGGATCATGACCAATTAGTTTTGGGTGAACCCCTTTCATTAACTACTTTTCAGACACAAATGGATATGTCATGTTGAGAACATGTACGTTAATGAGAAATCATTATGATTTGTTGATGTAATTATGACAATTTAATTACAAACTACTGACAAATTATGGGAAAAACCTGAATAAACTTAATAAATGAAGATGTACAATTAGGCTAAGCAATGTTGGGGACCAGTGAACTACATGTAATTTAACTAGTAGTTTAACTAGGTTTTGTAGTAGCTTGCTGCTAGTTCAACTACATTCATAAGTGTTTTGTGATTCAAGTAGTGAAATTTCTTTCTTTGTCATTTTTGTGTATTTAACTACTGAAACTACAAATTAGTTTTGGAACATGAAAGGAAAGGAATGTTTTTATTGCTAATTATTATCATTGTTATACCATTGCTTCTCTTCTGTAATTGAACCCCCTTGACCAGACATGCCCAGACAATGCATATGTATATATGCATATATATAAACAGTCACCACCACACACTTGAACTGTGTGTAGTAAAAGCCAAGGATGGTGTTGCTCATTGCTCACACAGCAACAAAGTCATCATGGATAAATCTTCCAAATCTCAGCCTGAATAGTGGAGTATTTTATGTTTGGTTTATGTTATGCTATGACCTGTAAAAAAGTAGGCACTTTTTGCAATAAACTCAACTGACTGGCATCTTTCGCTGGAAGTGGCTATTTTGTATTATATTTTATTAGAATTTTTACAAAGTAGTTTGATCTACTGTTTTTCTAAGTGGCTTTAGTTATTTAACCTAGATTTCTCCATTGGGTACTTTTGCTTTTACTTTTAGTTCAACTTCTTTCAGTGTGTAGTAAGTAATTGGTAGCTTGTAAAGCAGTGCCTTCAAAGTAGCTTCCCCAACACTGCAATTAAGCAATGAACATCCATTCATGCTCTGTGGCATGTATAAACATGTTGAACCCACTTGATTTTTTATCAAGATTGCAAGAAGAAAAGATGTAAGTGACTTTAAGAGTGTTCATTGTTGGGGCACAGATGGCTGGAGCTTCAGTCACAAAGACAGCTCAACTGGCCAGTGTTTCAATAGGAAGAGTAACTAAAGTGACAACTGCATTTATTCTTCATAACACCAGCTTAGTCCAGTGTGAAAGCGGATGCAAATTTTTTAGCAACGCCCAAATGAATCAACTGACAAAAGCTGACATTTCAATAAACAAGATACCATCTCTTTGAAAATGGAGGCCAAATAAAGCCCATGTTTAATGATTCCCAAAAGATTTGATCAGAAAATACAATCCTTTCAAACCAGCTGCATATCTAATATAACAGTATCAGTACAATAACTTTGAAAGAACTGTTTTTAAAAGTTCTTCACTATAAAATACTGAGAAATATGTTACATCAAACAAGATATAACATAAGTACAAATAAATCTGTGTAATACAATGTGGATTTGACAAAAGGGACATTGTACAGAATTTACAGACAAGTTTAAATTAATTCCAAAACAACAGGTAAGACTTTGATCTGGAAGCTACATGTGAGAAAACAATAAATTTAAATTATTTCTACCCTCCTAACTAATGCCATTAATAAATGACATCTAGATATACGAACAGCAAATCATGGCAGTGCACAGGCCAGGTTAAATCTTTGAACATTTGCTTCTGAACACAACATGCATGTTTCCTCCCTCTTTGCATTTGCAAGAATTAATTTGGATGAGCAGATTACTTAGACGGCGATTAGTTCCTGACTGAAGTTACAGCGCATGGATACTGCTAGCAGATACTGGCATTGGGATTGGATATCAGCTGTTATACGTATCTTACAACCAGCATTTGTTTTGATGTTAAAATGAGCTCAAGTGAGATTTCAGCTGTGGTGAGCTGTGATTTTTTTCACATTTAGTTGGACACCAGACCCTTTAGAAGAAATTACAATTGACAGATTTCATTCAAAAATGTCTTGCTTATATCTAGTGAGTAAAAAAACAAAAAACAATCATGAAGTTCTGAATCACCTATATTATTATTTCATGAAAAAGGACGACTCCACCCTTGAAGCCAAACACATACTGTAGCTGGTAACCTTAACAGTAACCTATAAGGCGCTTTACTGTCATGCTACTTTCTATATTATTCTCAGGCTCAGATTAATTTCTCAAAAAGGCAAGCATGTAATTTTGGAGTGAAATTTTGCTGTGAAGCCACAGAATTCATCCCTTACTGTTAGTGTAGCACATCTGATATGGTGCGTTTTGCCCCTAAATTAAAAAGGTAACACTTAACACTCATAGACGGATTGAATCATAATGACTAAATGACAAGACTTTTTTTATTGCCCAGTTCCTGTAATTTGAGCGAGCAGTAAAACTTTGATGAATACACATACGAGTTGTCTTTACAGTCAAAAACCTGTGTTCATGTCACTCTTCTTAAGCAGAAGAAAGGCCCTGTAGTAAGCCAACCAAGAGAAAGCATCCTCCTGTGTTATATCAAAGTACTGTTCCAGCATAAATTGAAATGCCACCAATCTGAGCCGAACTGCTTTCTGTATCTGTACTGTTTTGTCAGAGATGATGATGATATGGGGAAGGAAATATAACAAATTGAAGTGTACTGGAGAGTACCTTAAAAAAGAACTCTCAAATTAAGAAGACGTATTTGAACATGTTCATCACGGTGGTCTTGCAGTATCTTGTTATTCAAACTAGGATTCCCATGATGCACTGCACACTGAGAAGTCATACTGTATGTAGGAGTGTTGACACTCCTCAAGTCATGGAGTTCCTGTGTCTTGACAATTTACTTCAACAGAAATATTTGTATTTAGTGTCCTATGGGTTCCTCTCAGTCAAAATGTAGAGCTGTGTAAAAGATTATCCACACCACCTGGTAAAGACAAAAACAAAGACACATCAGAGATTAATGAGTAAATCACATACTTCACAAAGAGCTGAATCTATCATGTTATGGCATGATGGGGAAGGTTCATGAATTTGCAGTAAGCATCATAAATGTATTAAACACTGGCTTATATGGTGAAATAACATTTGTTGATTAGCCCCAGCATTATGACACGACTATTATACACTACAATTGATTCTTAAATGAAATTAAAATATACTCATACTCTACAGCCAGCCTCAGACTACATGAGTTTTGAAATCCTAACCTAACCGAAATTGAGTAGTAGAAAGTGAGTAGAGAATAATGGATGGGTGGGGAGATGCGGTAAACACAGTGTGTCTATTCTTCAGTGTTAACTGGAGGTGAGATTTTAACTGTCAGTTCAACAGTAGTAAACTAGCTAACGTTAGCCTCAAGAGCAAAAATGTTTACTGCTGTTTGGGAACACTGTGAGCTGCTCCGAGACTGACATAATCAAAATCATCCTGATTTTAACTCCCAAAAGTTTAGTTTTGATCTGTGAACCCCTCACATTACTAGATAATCTGGGCTGAACATCGGCACTGACCAAGGTCCAGGACCAGATTTCTTCTCCAATTGTTGGAAAGGGGTGAAATGGGGTTAAATCAGCCTTAAACTCTTGTACTTGTAGTCTCAGCCTGGCTTAATAGAAAGGTTCACAATTTTTCAAGTCTATTTTAAAACAATATTTGCATGCCTCCACATACTCTGAACCAGTTTCTGGTCACTTTGATCATTCCTCCTGTCCATACTGGCCAAGAAGAAATCCCTTCCTAATACAAATCGAATGAAAGTGACAAAATCCATAGTCTTTGTTCTTTGATACTTCAACTGTCTAAGTTAGACAAATGAAGTAAGTATCTTCCAAAGTTTCAATCTTTTTTGTATTTTTGTTGTTGTTTATGTTTGTTTTAAGACAGACTTGAAAGGCTACAGGTTAAAGGTGTGAATTGAAACGAATCATTGTACTTGTACTCATTAAAACTTTCAACTTGGATCTTGGGTTTTTTTTAAACCATGAAAAGTGGTAAATTGAAAAGCTTAACAATTCAAAAAAGAACCAATCTGAAATTGGTGTACACTGCCCTTTCTGCTACAACATTCAAAGTCTACACAGTATAGAACAATTATCATTCATTATTTTAAAGATAATGTCCCTTGTTTCAAAAATACAACACTGAGGTGCAACAAGTTAACGTATTAGATGTGAAGAGTCAGGTTTTAGTGAAGTGTAAGCTTTTAGCAGGCGATTACATCTGTCACAACAGATCAGACTGAAACCATTGTAATCGTGGTCAGCAAAAAAAATGTATTGACTAGGTCTTGTTTAAGCTAGCATTTAGGGCGACATAAGATCACTCTTGTATGTGAATCATCAAGTACAACTGCAACAGTGGTACTGAGAACCGTTATCATATATTATACTCTATACAATAAACAGCGGAGAAAAAGAAGTGAGAGGAAATGTGGGCTATACTAAAAAGCAAAAAGTCTATGTGTTTCCATAAATATTAGCATGCCCACCAGAAACAGAGCAAAAGATGTCATGAAGCCTTCTTTGGTGAGTTCCCACGTGCCACCATACTCTTCCTCATCGATCTGCTGAAAGCTGCTGAAGTATACATAAAGGACGCCAGCGTTGATGATGCAGAATCTGCCAGGACAGACACATGAAGCCGTTAGATTTTCTGTGGTTTCTTTAGGACAATCGGATATGGACAGGCTCAGTGACAGATGGTATAGAATACTTACATGGCTATTCCCAGAAATCCTTTCAACGGTGCAACACCCCATATCACACCAAGGATTACTGCAATAATTTGTCGGAGCCAGTAAATCACATCTAAAAACTCGTCCTGTAAAAAGAAACACAGAAACTTTACTCAGAGAAAACAACCTGAGTCGTGTGTGTGTGTGTGTGTGTGTGTGTGTGTGTGTGTGTGTGTGAGATCGAGCCCTGATGCTGGTACTCAGGGCTGGTCTAGCCCTTGTTTCTTCAACAGAAACAACTGTTCACAACAGGAACACATAATCTACTGTTTTGACTAGACAGTGAGAATGTGTCACTGCTCTTGTGTCAAAAGTGTTTCCTGCAGCAATGACCTCTGTGGTTTGGTTTGGGGCTTAATTCAAGTTAACTTAAGTTAAGTATTTGGGTTAAGGCTTGGGAAACATAAACTGACAGAGAAATAGACTTTAACACAACATCAGAAAGCATGCAAGAGAGACATGTCACTGGATTCAGCCAATCAACAAAAAAATTAATTGTCAGCTAACCTTAAAGTAATTTATGGAGTAAAAAAACTTTCTCTTGTTCAAACTTTCTCGCTGCTTTTCTCTGTTTTACATTAGTTTAAATATAATATCTTTGAGTTTCGGCTATTGATTGACCAACAAAAGTAATTGTAAATGTCAGCGTGGTCTCTGTGAAACTGATGGAAATTTTGCAATATTATATTTGAGATTTTAGAGAGTTAACACTTAATAATAAATGTAATACCAGAGTAATAGATCGTTAAATGAATCGTTAGTTGCAGCCTAGGCCTAGACTACTTAAAAGCAAAGCACTCTGGTGTGAGAAGACATTACGGGACATTTAAAAAGCTTTTCTAAGACATGATACCTTGAATTCAATGAGTAGGGAGTCATGAACACCAACAACTATTTAAAAGTCGTCGACTTCCTTGATCTGTCTTGGACAAAGACCAAACCGCAGAGATAATTAATGGTATATCTTTCGATTTGACAGGTAACCCAGCCAAACCACATTAATCCTTAGCATGGCAGCTAGCTCCTTATAGCCGTCTTTATGAACACCTGACAATAAATTAGCTACGTTGATAACTTTGAGGCACTTGAAAGCAAATGCAACGATATAATGGTTGGACTAGAAAAGGGCAAATGACTGACCTTCTCTTCCCAAATAGCATTACTGCTGAAGGCTTTGGTCCATGTGGACTGTTTTACACCCCCATTCAGCAGATGACTTTCTTCTTTCCGCTTTGAACTGCTCGTCATTCTTTGCTGTTTCCTTCGGCTACAGACGTCGAAAAGTTAGAATCCAAAACTGACGACACCTCAGGTTGAATTTAAGTCTCTGGCGCTGACTAGGAGAAAAAAGTAGAGTGAAATATTTGCAGGTATTACAGGAATGTACGCTCCGCTGATCTGACAGATTTCTGTCGCTAACCGTGTAAGGCCAGCTGCGCATGCGCAATATTGTTTGACCCCAGCCACCAACAGCCAATGAAAGAGTGCGACGTTTCTGCGCCGCTATTGACAGATACTGTAAAATCCACAGCGACCCCCAGTGGTGGAGAGCTGGGATTAACCCAGGATTAACTGGATTAACCTTCCTAAAAAGCCACCTACTAACTCACACAATACATGTCAGTTTAATTATTTCCCTGAGCAACCAGTATTTTAGAGCTGAAATGACTAAGCTGATTAATTGATTAGTCAGTTGTCAGAAAATCATAACTGATTATGATGCTAAAAGTCATCTGGTACCAGCTTTTCAAATGTGAATTTCCTGGTTTCATTCAAAATTGGCTGTTGGTTTGACGAAAAAAGACATTTGAATATGTTCATTTGGGTTTAAGGGAATAATAATGGTATATTTGTTTTCATATTCATTCAATATTTTCTGACATTTTACACACTAAACAATCGGGTATTAAAGAAAATAATTGTCTGATAAGGAAATTAATTGTTCGAGCTTTACAGTACTTCTATGATGGATTAATTCTACCTTGCCCAAGGTTTTCTGTGTGTTAATTATTTGGAAACTCAGAAATTCTGACTCAACTAATATGAAGCAAATCTGTCTTTTTTTTCCCCAACTACCAGTCCAAAACCCAGAGATGTTCAGTTTGCATTTATAGAAGACTAATAAAACCAGAAAGTACTTAGGCTACATTTGTGAGACCAGAGAATCTGGGCATTTTCCTTAGAATAATTACAACAATTTTGATCATACTCCACATTGTTACCAATTATTACCAATTAATTTCTGTTAATGAATTAATCAATTAATTGTTGCAGCTCCACTACAAATATTAGATAGGTGGTAAGAAGCAACAGGTGAGCAGTATTAAAGTCCATAAGACTACAAAGCAACTAGTTAATATTCAAAGGATATTGACACAATCAACTACAGGTGACAGTATATTTTTAAAGAACTTAAAAGGTAGAAGAAAACAAGGATAAGGAGGAATAAATGCATGTACATTACTTAGTTTACAGATTTAATGCAATGACAATGGTAAGTTTTTAATGCGTGGTTAATTTCAAATAAATATTTTGAAGCTCACTTAGATTATGTTTCCTCTCATTATGTATCCTCTTGAAGTGTTTTGGCAGTTGAGAAGATCTTTGTGTCGTTCTTTCAGCTGTCCAGCAGAGGGCTTCATTTATGATGATGAGCTTCACTGCACTCAAAGTCGTACCCAGCTCCAGCCTCTCTTGATCACTTGAAAACCACAAACACTTGATTTTAACTGAATTGATATATCACTTAATTAAGTAGTGTTAATGGAGTGATTCGGTCAATTATTCTAATTGATTACTCTCACATAGTCCCGGTCCTAAAACCAAATGGACAAATAAATGTTTTTTTTTACTTTTGAGTAAATATATTCAATAAAAAAAAAGAAAGCCTATGAATTTATTGCTAAAACTTACAAAATTAAGTTGAGAGTGGATACAAAATATGATGACATACAAAATGACACTGAAATTAAAATCAATCTAGGATAGTATGTATGTGAGTGCATTGGGAAAATCTAAATCTAAAAATACTAATTTATAAGACTATAAGTTATATTTCAATTTATTTTCAAGCTCAGGGGCATTAGTATGTGTGTGTATCTTGATATATGTGGTCTCATATTCTGTGGAATCAGTGTAGTAATAAATATATTTTCCTCAAATACCCTAAATACAAGATACATAAAGTGCATCTATAGTTCAATCTTAGTTTCTCTTTTGAGTCCACTGAGCTCATGACTCATGGAGGAAGATGTGGGGGATGTGTCATTGTGTATAATTTGAGTCTGATTGCATGCATGCAAAATAATCCCAGTATAATGGAAAATCAATAATAAGTCTGAGAATAATCTTATATGATGTGTTTGCAGTTTACAGTTACAGTTACCCTGATGCATTATGTGAAAAGTTGTTGCTCCATTGATATTAATACTCCAGTGCAAAGTAACCATGTGTCCTTGCTGCTGCAATTGAGAAGCTTTTCCAGGTATGTATCCTTTTTATAGGAGGACCATGTTTTTTCTACAATGTTACTTTCATTTAAGTATTAATGTAAAATGTTGTAGTCTTCTTTTAGAAATGCAAGAACCACAATTACACCATGGTACATTCTGACAGCTGGCATGGGTGGATTAATATTAACAGGAAGCAGGGTCTGGGATTTTTCCAAGGTGCACGGAGAAGGAAAGTGGTCTGAAGAAGTCAAAACTCCAGTAACATTTGCAGTTATTAACAACTTTTATGTGAGACCTGCATTTACTGTTCACTCAGGTGCTAGTTTGTTAGGTAAGGCACTCTACCTTGCAATAATAAATCCTAATGATCATTTTTTCTTGAGACTGGGTTTTCATGAACATTTTGGAGGCTGTAGTGTGTGGTGCTGTTGAATTGTAATGTATTATACTAATAAATGGGCAGATAAGTGTTGGATATGGATATGGTCAGGAAGACTTTCTGGCCCTTTCATAATAAACATACATAAAACACATTTGTCTATAAAAAAAATTATATTCAGCAATTCAGCATTTACTTGAACACTATTAAGTCGAGTTTATGTAATGAATATTTTTCTCTTCCTGTCTATGAGGATTTTAAACATGTCCCAGACCCCATAACAGCCCCAGGTTCAGTGTGTGTCAGCTGGGTTTTCGAAAGTCTAATTTTTTCCCCTGGGTCAGGACAGCTGCTTCGATGGAAACAAAGAAGCTGATGAAGGCACAACATGAGTTCTCTAAACCTAACAATCTTAACTTAGTGACATTTTAGGATACATTTCTATCACTGTAAGATTTCATCTGATGTTTGCAGGCTTGTGATGCTGTGAGATGGATGGTGTGAAGGTTCATGACCAGCAGCCGGATGATTAACCCACATGTCTGTGGTACTGAATGAACTGAATGTCTATTCATATTTTGTATATTCGCTTTAAGTGCTTTCTCTAGTGGTCGTGTGTTGATTTGGGGGGATAAATGCAGGGTAACTTTTGACATAATGTGTGTACTATCTCTTTAAGAGAGGTCACCTGGGAAGGGGACAGGTGTGAGTAGCTGTAACATCACTTTCAACCGGGACTTTGAACGGTTTTATCCCTTATGAAAACTTGACCGCGACCCCTCTATCCCCTCCCTGTTGTGTTGGGTCAAAGTCAGGACGGGATGTCTGATTCACTTCTGCTCTCTGCGCGGCGGAGCTCGAGCTCTCACGCCAACTCCACCGTCAGTGACGTCTGCGTCACGTGTCCGTCTCTTCCCTCGGTAGGTCCGTCGTATTTTCCTCCCCTCCACCGCCTGCTTTAACACTGAGAGCCACTCGAAATAAACAAGCGCAAAAACAGGGGGTCGTTGTAGGGACCGGTCTGGCTCCAGTGTCACGTTTATCACCAGCCGATGGACAGAGGGGGCTTACACCTATAAGTTGCCATCAGTGAAGCCCAAACCTCACGTCAGTTTCTGGCTCCACTGAGCCCATATCATTGTAAACTTTTTAAATCCTGCGCTGCATACACTGAGCTCCGACAAAAGGCGAGGTGAGTGTGGTTTTATGATACACATTAATACAAGTGTTTCGCCTTTCCCAAACTTGTGTGAGCTATTGTGAAGCCTTACCTTTGCGGGCTGCGCTTTGGCTCAGCAGTGCTGGCCAGCTGCACGTCGCCTGCTTAAAATGGCGACAGCCAACGGGGGGAGAGAGAGTAGTTTTTTTGGGCTGGGGGCTTGCCTTTTCCTCCGCTCTGAATTGGTTACTGTTTCTAACATATAATGTAGACAAGCCCATTAAGTTGGGACTCACTCCGCCTAACTTGAGCGGAAGATGAACACGCATCATTTTCGGAAATATTTGACGCCGCCGCGCTGAGGGACTGACGTTACAGTGCAACCACTTTGTGTCAGTGCTGTTTCACAAAATACCGCTATTTATTCACGTTTTTAGAAACACTGTTTTCATGGTAGTTGTAAATAGATATTGGTGTATTTGAAAGTCAGACCCGTAGGATTTTCGCCTTAGCAACTGGCTGCATTCCCCATTTCTTCAATTTACGCTATGAATGAAGTTAGAAATCACTTTGACCCCATATCAGTTAAAACTAATATTGTTTTACATAGTTGCCCCATGAACATTGTAAAGTAATTTACTGTGGTTTACCCACAAGCGTGTGTTAATAGGGTTATATATATAAATATATATATATATAAATATATCTATTTAAATTTTTGTCAGGATCTAATAAAATGTTCCGTTTGTGTTACCAGACTTTGGTTTAAAAATCAAGACTTCCACACTTTTCATAAACTATAATCAGATTTCATGCTTTATTCCTTGTTGCCTGTTTTCAAACTGTTGCCTTGGTTATTTATCATGTCAGTGTTGTCATGAGTGTGTGTGACTCCAGGGATTAGAGCAAAGCTTTCCCAGACAGCTAATTTGTGTTTGATGCCCACGTGAGTCCCAGGCATAGACATGTAGCTTAATCCAGCTATTTATTTATCACCCACAGTACGCCTTTTACTCTCAGAAGAAAACAGTTTGCATAGTGTTGTTAATGATCACAAGTGGAAACACAACATTCAGGTTGACTATATCAGACTTTTTCTTGGATACAAGAAATAGTCGATCTCGGCTGTTTGAAACAGCTGAACAAAAGTTTTGTTATTATTATTATAATATTGTAATTATTATTATTTTGATGTTGTGCCTCATCTTGCTGTAATTCATTGTTACTGTGGTGATGGCTTGAGCTCAATGGCTGCACATCTCATTGAATAGTCTCACTCACCCACCCCCCACCCCCATCACAACCTCCCACCCTCTCTTTCTCCTTCTCTCCCTCTCTCGTCTTCCCCTCACTTTCAGGTTTGCAGCTGATACAGGTTGAGCTGCTTTGTATGAAAGGATTCATCAGCACAGCACTTACTGAAATCGTATTTTGGCCTTGTACTTTTGTTCATTTCACATATTGAGAATCTTCTTTGCTTTGCTGTACTAGTTTTCTCATTAAGCATCACATGATTAGCAGATGTTGTAATGAAAGTGAGGGATCCTTTCTGTGCGTCAGTCCTTCTGTAATGACTTTTCATCAGTCAGTTTCTTCTCTCTTCTGTGTTGACCCGTGTAATGACGATTTACTTGCAGATCTCTACCAAGTATGACCACAAAAACAGAGTCGGCTGCTACTCAAGAGTCTTTTCACAGTCTTGGGGGAGAGCAGTGTGATCCTCTCGCACGTCCAGAGCGAGTAGGTTTGGGTCGCCAGCAGCAGCAGCAGTAGTAGCCTCTTGCTCTGCTTGGCTGGTTAACAGCTTGTGATGTCAGCCATTTTAGGTTGGACAGCACAGAGCATGGTGTTCCGCCATTTCTCTCTCCCTCCCCTCTCAGCAACCCAGTTTTAACGCGTGCACTGGCAGTGGCCACAGCAATGCAGCCGTTTGCATCCCACGCAGCCATCCACTCCCTGACCTGAGAGCAGCCCAGATGGGACTCAGGAGCAGATGGAATGACACTGTAGGAATGCTGTCTTAGAGGTTTTTCTTAATGTTGCCAGTGTTGTATAAAGAATTAAAACAGGAGTGGAAAGGAGTTCAGACTCAACAAAACATGTAAGCATTTAGAGTGGTGAGCCGTGGTTGTCAGTGGAGGTATGAGTGAATGAGTTGATTGACAGGAGGTGCTTGGCTGGAGCCATGTCTGTTTAAGGTGGGAGTAAATTAAGTAACTGGCACAGTGTTTGTGTTTTGGGTTAAAAGAAAACAAGGCAAAGGATTTGTGTACATAGGACAAAAAAAGCACAGAGTTTGTGTTTTTGAACTGACTCGTAGATGGCAAAGGGGTTTGTCTTCTGGTGCAGACTTGATAATTATCTTGAATACACTGGGGGACAGAGGTGGTTCTTCAGTTCTCTCTCTGAAAGAGATAGCATCTGCCAGGATTTCGGGCGTGTTTATGTATCCATGCCTGCGTTGCCTACAGTGAATACAAGAAGCCTGCATGCCTCAGGCCACTACAGGCCAAACACAAGAGCCACAGAGAGCAGTGGCCCAAGCAGATGTCTGGACAGGGGACTCGGGCACTGAGTTAACAGGAAGAGACGCCATCAGCTCTGGCCAATAGTGTGCCTTGACGACGGCGACCGCACCTAGCTGGGAGACATCAACACCGCGTGAGGGAGGCACTGAAATAGGAGCAGGGCAGGGACTCTCCAAATACCACTCACAGGGGTGTATGGAACAAACAAGCTCCGCTAGAGCCAAGGACTGGATGGTATAAGAGTAGTGTGTGTGTGCATCTGAGTAACCATGTTTGTGCGTGTTTACCCACACGCATGTGCTTTAGAGAAATGAGCTGGTGAGAGAGAGAGAGAGAGAGAGAGAGGGTAGGAGGTGGTTGCCATGGGGACAGTAACACACCAGTGGCGCTGCCGACCTGTCTCCCTGGGCCAAACTTGCTTGGAGAGGGAGGAGAAGAAGGAACGGTGGGAGGGAGGGAGGGGAAGACAGAGGGTGAAGAGACTATTGGAAGAGGGAGGGGGAGTGAGGGTGAAGAGACAGGCGAAGAGGGAGGAAAAAAGACGAGAGCAGGAACAAGAAATGGAGCAGACAAGGAAAGGGCTGCCTATGTTGTACACCTATTCTATGTCTGAGTGAAGAGAACAGTTCGTACACAGATATCAGCATTACACCTGTATTCTTGGCTAGGTGATGAGATGAGAAGTTAAGTTGGCATGCAGCTACACTTTGTGACCAAGCGGTAGGATTTCTAGTGTGTGTGGGTGCTATAATTGGCCTGTACTCAGAGGATATAGCCCAGGCCTAGACAAGAGTCAGGCTAGGGGATGAAAGGAGGTCATGCTCTGCTGAGCCATTGACGAGGCATAGATAATATAGGTTATGAACCAGGAGGACAAAAACATTGTCTTTGTGTGTCACTGGGAGATATCTGATTCTCACAGACAGGAAAAATGGCAGCCTCACTACCTCAGTAAACAAGCCTTGCACACACAGGCATGCAGGCAGCCACCCCCACACACACACACACATACACCACATACACACAGAAACACAAGCACACATGCGCCCCCACCCACCCCCCCACCTCCCTTCTCTACACTCTGTATCTCACAGGAAACCCACACATGCAAATGCTGACACATATAACAGACACAAACCCACCATCACCACATGGTCAGTCAACGTATGTGCTACATTCAAATTAAAGTTACTGGCCAACGCACTCATACCAGTGAGTCAACAGAACTCATCTCAGCCTGGCATTGCTGAGACATGAGCTTGCCCATTTGGACTCACCAATAATAGCTCAGCTTGCATTGTGCATTGTTTCAGTCCTCACCTGTATGAGGCCTGTGGGTCTCTGCTGGTTACTCCCCTTGCTGAGGCTGAACTCTGCAACTGTGTTTCACACACAGTTGTGGTTTTGATTTCTCTCGTGCTATCAGGGTGTAAACTGCAAACTTTGTTGGTATTGTAGCGCAGTTTATCAGTCTTAACGTCTGTCTGAATGACGGGATTTTATACTTTTACACCTTATGTGTTCTGTTTTTATTTGTGTTTTGTTTTTTTTAGTTTGAGTAATTATTTTGCATGAGGCACTAAAATGCATGTGCGTGCACATAGAGACACTGAAGCTGAACTCCAGGTTATGTCCACTGGCTGAAGAGCTCGGGTTGGAACATTCCAGGCTTTGCAGTACAGCGAGGAGGGAGGGAGGGAGAGAGGGAAGGAGTGTGTGATTGTAGTTTGGAGCAAGAAGGGGGCGTTGAGGAGCGGGGGTTGGCAGGGTGGGGTGGGACGGTGTTGGCTGGTTGGAGGGGGGTATCAGGGAAGAAAATTCCTCACTGAAACACCTCAGTGCTTCCTCCACGACAGTTAACACCCCTCCTTCACTCGCCTCCTCACCCCAAACTGGCCGCCCATCCCCCACCATCCTCTCCCGTTCGCTCTCCCTCTCCTCTCCTCTCGCTTGCCCACCCACACCCAACAGAACCACGTGATGGATGGCTGAGACTGCCCACCCATAAGCCTTTGTGTTGGTCATGTGACCAGCCTGCCTTGGCAGAGCAGTGCCCCCTGATGCAGAACTGAATGGCAGGGGAGTAGGAGGGGTGCACAACAGCCCCAGCCAAGGGCAGTTACTCTCTCTGGGGGGTGCACGGGGGTACAAGGGGCATCACGTTCCCTCCACAGTAGCAAACTTCATTTTCCTGTTAACCCCTCACACTCTGACCCAAAGAGAGGGATCTGTCAGTGATGAGAATCAGGCAATGATGCGCAGAATACGATTAGGTTTTCATCACAGGCTTAATAAAGAATTCCATTGTTTGATTATTTATGGTGTTGATGTGAAAAAAATCAACACTAAAAGTTAGTGAGATATGAAGACTGAAGATGAACTGAAGATGACGTTACTCTTCTTGACTCAAACTGGAACTGAGGTTGTACGCTTCTGAAAAGTGAACTCTGTATACCTTTGCTCGGTTAGTGTGTGAAAGGGCATCTGTCACACCCGGTCCTGTGAGGGTTAACTGGGCTCTGAGCTAATGTACCATGACCTTTCTGTGGCAAAGCACGGCTGTCTGTGTGTGCGCTTGTGGGCATAAGCGAGAGAAATCATTTGCTGTTGAACAATTGGAGAAGGGCAGATTTATTGTATGGTGACACTGACTTGAAGTATTCTGGTCACCCGAGAGAGACGGTGGTGCTGCAGCAGCATATTGCACAAAGAGGTTGCACTGAATCTGAAACTAGTCTCAGACAGATTTATATTTGCATTGAACTGCTCCGTTTGTGCATAGGAAAGGCAAGATTATTTTAGATTGGGGCGCTCTACTAGAAAGGCTGCGTTTGGTTTTGTCAATAAAATGTCTTTGCATAGGGAGGTGCTGGACGTTCAGAGGTTTGAAGGGTTTTCCTGTTGAACTTCTGCAAGCCTTTGAACTTTTTGTGAGCTTTTGCTGCTCTGTGCGTGAGGTGTCATGTCGGTGCAGAGTGATTGGGAGAGCAATTGCCCTAGAGCTGTCCTCCAATGCTGCATCACAACCTCTCTGTCAGAGAGAGGGAGCGAAGGAAGGAGGGAGGGGAAAACTCCTCCACAGGAAGCTTCGCCATTTTGTATGGAGACAGGGGATCAGAGGGTGAATTGAAAATTTCAAGATTCATATTCATGTGCAGATTTGTGCGTTTCTGTCTGTGCTGACTGTACCATTGTTGGGTGAGAACGCCATCTTTCCAAGTAATATCTGTTGAACCACCCACTTGCACAATTGTCAAGTAGACCCTATCAAAAGAAACACATTTACAAGTGACTATTTCTGTGGCAATTTTTTATGAAGGTGTTCGGTGAAGCTACAGAGACACTGGATTAAAAAAAAAATACAGAATGTGCTCTCTCTGTGGGGGTGTGTCTGAACGAGGGGAAGTGAGACAGAGTTGTGTGGGGGAGGGGAAACAAGGGGGTAAGACAGGAGTTCTCCCAAAAAGCCTTTAGTGAAGAAGCAGACTGCGCTTGTTTGAATGCCTTCTCAAAAGGAGATAGCCAGGAGAGTTGAGGGGAAGACTTGATTTTTTTTTTTTTTTTTTTTTTTTTTAAATTAAAGATTTACAAGCAACTCTGGATTTTAAGGACTTCAGCTGAATCTTTTCACAAGGCCTTATTATTACTTATGCTGCTGATATTTGACTTGAAAACATCCAGCCGTGCATGATTTTCATCCAGCTGAGAGGAAACCAGCTTGTACTGAGGAGTGTAAGATATCCCATCTTATTTCTTCTCCTCACAGTCTGTTCTCGCTCTCCCATCTCTGCCCTCATTTGCACTTAAAATTAAACATTTCATGCAAATCTATTCAACAAATTACAGGTGTATCGTATTGTATGGTGATTGATGACTTGAACTAAAACATGTTCTCCTCTCTTTTCCAGGTCTTTTACCTCAAAATTGCAGTGAGAACTGCAAGTGGACCTATGGACAAGTACCACCGTCCTCCGTCCCCCACGCCTGGTCTATAGTCATCGAGAAACAACTTATATTCCCACTCACACCCCATTCACAGCCATTTGACCAACCCTCCCCACCTCGTGATCACACCATGGCCAGCAAGAGGAAGTCTACTACTCCTTGTATGATACCTAGCAAGATCATACGCCCGCCAGAGGAAATTGAACAGGACTCTCCTGTTCTTCTCCGTCAGTCCAGGATTTCTGGAGGGGGCAGACATAGCCCCTTAGATCCTGGAGAGTCTTCCAAACTAGAGGCAGGGGATGCTGTCAAAGACGGTGCTGGCACTTACACCTGTAAGCCTTGTAACTTTGAAACCCATGACCTTAACTTGTTCTTGGATCACGTGTACACCGGGCACCCAGACTTCCGTGCCGACCCCAGCTTCTTTTGTGTGTGCTGTGGGGTTTCAGCGCCCAAGTTTGAAGGGCTGGCCCTGCACAATGCCAGGGTTCACCCCAGCACTTTGAACACCACTTTACAGCTGAGGAGGAGGGACAGGAGGGTCGTGGTGGAGCAGAATCTTATAACTGGGACAGAGTCAGGGAAGGACAGTGAGATTTCCATCACCAAAACGCCAATTATGAGAATGCTGAAGGGCAAATCGGAGCCTAAACGGATAGTAGTGTCTCACCCAGTGTCTGATGAGTCTTCCTCAGACCCTCACTCCATCTCTTCCTCCAGAGAGGTCGAGAGAAAAGAGACTGCTGCAGTGACGGTCACCCATGTTCCCACAATAGTTCACAATGGAACCACCAAGGTCACGCTGCCTTCAGCAATCCAGATAGTCAACGGCTCTGGAGCATTACCGATGCTCAAGACCCCCATCACACAGGTAGATGGTATTTCTTTTGGTTTTTATAGTTTGACTGTTTTGGAAAGGTTTCTTTTGATTTGATTTTGATTATATTATTTTGATTGTTTTATATCTGCTTTCTACAGGTGGTCTCAGTGGTTCAAAGCAGAGGCCTTCATCAATCTGCACCAATCACAGCCTCCTCAAATATTTCCTCCACTTCTTCGTCATCTTCCTCCAAAAACCTCCCCAAGGTAATTTTTTTTATTTGTTTTTTGTGTACCACTGTTAACTTTATATTAAATAACATAATAATCTCCTGCTCTCGTTTTCATATTTTTCTCTCCCAGGTGATGATTCCTTTGAGCAGCATCCCTACTTACAGTGCCTCCATGGACTCCTCTTCCTTCTTGAAGACCTCCTTCAGTAAGTTCCCATACCCCACAAAGGCTGAGCTCTGCTATCTGACTGTGGTCACAAAGTTCCCTGAAGAGCAGATTAAGATCTGGTTCACAGCCCAGAGACTTAAACAAGGCATCAGCTGGTCTCCTGAGGAGATCGAGGAGGCCAGGAGGAAGATGTTCAACACCATCATTCAGACAGCACCCTCCAGCTCGCAGAACCACACGCAGAGTCACCACAGCCCAGCCCAGCACACAATCACAGTCCTGCCTGCGTCACTGGGAGCCACTGGGATCCCTCATATCCTGCAGGGATCTCTTGTCAGCCAAGGAGGGGTAATCGTCACACAGCCTGTAATGGCCAACGGTATCCAGGTTAGCAGTGCTCCTGTGGCCCTGGCTGTCACACCCAAGCCGCAGGCAGCAGCTCGCCCTATGATGCAGGCCCGACCTGCTGCAGCCCTGGTGGCAGACAAAGGCGTCAGCATGGTGGTGGGGACGGTGGGCAGCAGCAGCACTGGGAGCAACATCATTAGCAGCAGCAATAGTAGTAGGAGTGGGGGAGGGGGCACTAGCAGCATTATTAGTAGCAGTCAAGCTAGTGTCATCAACCTTAGTCTTGGAAGCAGTAATCATGGTAATGGTAGGGTGAGCACTGTCAATGGTAAACACAGAAGTGCTAATGCAGACTGCAAAGACAAGACCAATAGCAATGTTACCAGCCATGTAAATGCTAAGAACACTGATATCAGCAAAGCCAGCAACACCAGCCTCGTGCAGAGTGACAACAAAGTAACCACAGAAAGCAAAAACACCATAGACAGCAAATCTGTTAACAGTAACAGCAAGGCAGGCAGTGAAGGACAGCGGAGCAAAGATACTAACGGTAGCAGCAACAAAAATAACGCAAGCACAGACGATGTTGACCCCACCACCAGTGACTCTTCAACCATCAAAATGGAGGATGCGTCTTCCCCTGCATCCAAATCCTCCTCCCCCTCTCCTGCAGCGCCTTCAAGCAGCACACCCGGCTCCAGGACACCTGTTAACGCATTCCTCGACCCCAACTTTTACAAGGGCAAGAAGTCTCAAGAGCAGCTCAACGCTCTGAAGGACAGTTTTCAGGTAAGCCAGTTTCCCGACCAGGAAGAGGTGGACCGCCTCATTGCTCTTACCGGGCTCACAGTACGAGAAGTCCGCAAGTGGTTCAGTGACCGGCGGTACCACTTTCGCAACCTCAAAGGTTCACGCACCAGCACAGGTGCGCAGACTAAATCCAGCAATGCAGCTGGAACGGGGAGTGGTTCGAGTACACCAGGGAGTGGCACCGCTGGCAGTGTCAACCCTGTCGACCTCTCAGAAAGCAGCAGCAACTCTGGTGCAAAAACACCCCAGCACAGCTCTGCACCTCTGAGTCCAACTGCAACACAGACTCCCACCTCACCCACCACACCTTCCCGCCGACTCCCCAGACCACCTTCTCCTGACTTCACAGCTATCCGCTACAAGGAGAGAGAACCCCACCAGGTGAGAATCTGCCCTTTGTGTGCAACAAGTCATGGGCATAAAATGTTGGACAGGTTGTTCAGGTTTGCACAGAGTCTGAATTCATCAGAAAAAAAAAAAAACTGAAGACTACAAGTTTGAAAATGAAAAACATCTGGGGGGTTTGAAGTTGGAAAGTAGTGAGATAGCAGTTTGAAGCTACATTAGCCACTAAGTATAACACAGCTGAATACTGACCAAACAGTTTGCAGTTGAGTGTAGTGTAAAAAAAGATGGTATCTCTGGTTTTGCTGAGTTGTCAGTCCATTGTGAGCTTGACTGTGTGTTATAGGAGAGCAATGCTAAACCAGTGGCTATTAACCAGTACTTCATGTAATTTATACGAGGCCTGAAAATAGTGAAAAATGCCCATCAGAAATGTAAAGATGCCAAGGTGACATCTTAACATTTCGTGTTTTGTCCGACCAAAAGTCCAAAAGCCCCCCAAAAAATTTAGTTTACAGTGAGATATAACAGAAAAGCAACAAATCCTCACAGTGGAGATGCTGGAACCAGAAAATGTTTTGGTCTTTTTGTTTGACAATTGATTTAAAGTGCTGCAGATTAATTTTCTCTTCGCTCAGCTAATCCCTCTGTTTAGTTCTACTCAGTTCCTCCAAGCCACTGACCTTGTCAATACCTGTGTCATGTTTAGGTAAAGGCACTAGAGGCCAGTTTTGCCCAGGACACTGACCCAACGGGCGAAGAAGTGGACAGACTGCGATCTGAGACCAAGATGACCAGGAGGGAGATCCATGGCTGGTTTGCTGAGAGGAGGAAGAGATTGGCAGCTGAGAAAAAGAAAGAGGAGGCAGAGCGCGCAGTCAGAGAAGAGGAGGGGGAGATGGAGGTAGAAGGGGAGGAACGACAAAGAGAGGACGCTTCAGGAGAACTGAAAGTCAACCCTATTAAAATTAATCTGAAGATGCTGAAGGTGACGGAGGCCAATGGCAAAGCGGAGGGGGAAGGGTTGGATAGTCCTGCTTTACCACTTCAAACCAGCGGCACACCTGCGTCCTCCCCAGGCCCCACCCCATCTTCCACCCCCAAACCACCCCAATCCTCCACCCCAACACACAAACCATCCCACTCTCCCAAACCCACAGCCATCCGAGGTAAGAAGACAGCAGATCAGCTTCACCTGCTCAAACAAGTCTACGCCCGAACCCAGTGGCCCAGCGCTACTCAGTATGATGAACTCATCTCAGGTACTGGACTGCCCAGACCTGAAGTAGTGCGCTGGTTTGGGGACTGCCGCTATGTGCAGAAGAACGGCCAACTGAAGTGGCTGGAGTCGTATCAGACCACGGCTCTGGAGGAGGATCTCCAGAAAGGGAACGCAGAGATTCTCCAGGCCCACCTCGACGTCCACGGCAGCCTCGAGGAGTCACAGGTATTTGGCGACAACAAATAGTTTACTTGTTTTCTCAGAGAAGTTCAGTGGCTCTGAACAACTGAAGCCTGAGAGGCAGATGAATAATCTGTGCTGCTATGATAAAAGACCAGGATGGATTTTAGTCTTAATATTCTGTTTTATGTTATGCTTTTACTCTAGGTAACAAGTTGATCCATAAAGTTTCTTGTTATTACTTTTTTTTCTCCTTGGAACATTCGTGCGCTTTTCTTAAAGCCACGGTTGTTTTTCTGTTTTAAGCAGAAGTTATTTTGAGGGTTTACATGCAAATGACTTTGTGGCCACACAAGTGATAACACCCCCCCCTCCCCCGAATTTCACTTCCTAGATGCATGTGTGTATCTTTATTATTTATTAATATGATTGATTTTTTTTTTTTTTTTTTAAAATCAGTGTGAAACAAATTCACCAATTTTCTTTGCTGTGTTTCACTCAGGACTCAGTGCGTGGGATTTTCCTGCAATTTGCAGATCTCAAAAGAGCTTGTTTATGAAGCAGTTTGTTCTTTTGAGTGAAAATATCAATGTGCTGTTGGAGGCGTAGCACTCAGCATGTGTGTTTTATTAAGCTATGTTCATTTTATGCTGTGTGGCACTTTGGTTGATTTGTCTGTATCTGAAGCATACACGTTTTTAGTTATTTAATTATTTATTCATTTTGGCATAGCCACTGTATGTCAGATAACAACTTATTTGATCCCACGCTGTGAAATTCTAAAGTGTCATATCAGCGAAGAAGTGTAAAACAGACGTGTGGTACAGACAAGTAAAACAACACTAGAATTCAAACATAGGAGTTTGAGCAACTACAATATGAAGTATGAAGGTAGAAAGAAGTTAATAGATTTTCTCTGATTATTCTGCGCTGGTAAATTTTTTGTTTGTGATTAAGGGTTTTCTCTGAGAAAACTGTTTTGATTTATATTTTAGAGCCAGGTGATAATAGAGAAACAGATGATAGTCTAGGACACAGCAATATAATATTATGATCGACATTGTTTATCTTCTTAGTATTAACATATTAACATCCGTTATTGATTTTGTCTAATGCATCCAAGCGTCTCTCTGACTACATTCAGGTTTTGATGATTAGAGCACATGTACATTGTGTTTTTTTTTTTTTTAGTGCTGAGTAAATTTGCACATACATAAAGTTCATAGCTCATATTAAATAGAAACAAACCTAAAAATGAGGTAAAATGAAAGAGAAAGGGTCTTGATCATGGTAGGATAAACAAGACCAAGAAGGATGGAATGTAAAATAATTTTCCAGTATTTACATTGTATTTTCTGTGCATCAGTGGTACAACATTAATATATTGGTCTGGAGATAAATTGCTCTGGAAAATAAACTCAGCGGCCGCTTCGTTAGGTAACATCTAATGCCAGCCAATACAACAGCTGGGTCATAAATCCTACCTTCACAAGGATGATAACATTCAGAGAGGTCACCACTTGGAAACACGTGGCGGGAAGAATATTCAGTGTAATGCAGTCCTGCACCACCATTGATTACCACCTCAATAGAACATTAATAAATATATGGCTGAATTAATACTTTGGAAGAATAACTGGCCATTATAAGTTTTGTAAAGGAAGAATATGTGGCAGAGATCTTGTGCTGGATTGCATTACATTATATAGTCTTAATAATAAATAATAAGATGGCTAATTAACTTTAGATAGTTACTGCTGTGTAGCTGACATCATGAGGCAGTATGCTGATTTTATTACTCTTTGCTTATAAATTACACTATGTTTTCACCATTTACCCATATCCTGTAATTTAATGAGGTCTTTTAAAATTTGTGATCAAAATGGAACGGGCCAAACCTCGTCATTGCCCGTCCGTTTGATGTGGAGCTTTGAACTAACATGAACGATTCTTTCTACACAGCTGCAGGAACTGGCTCAGGCTAGTGGTTTAACAACGGACTTGGTTCGACACTGGTTCTCTACCAAGGCAGCTTCGCCCCACATGGAACAAACTGCTGATTCTGATGCGACAGGACCAAAACCAGTAGCACCAGGTGTGGAAGCCGAGCCACAAACAACAGGATCCTCCCCTCTGGAGTCACAGCCAGGAGGAGGAACGGAGGAGAAAATGGAGCAGTCGGTGTGTGGTGTCGCAACAGAAGCAGAGGAGGCCAAAACTGACGAGACTGTGAATCCTACTAAAGGTAGTCTTCACGTCTAAAGTTTTAGTCTTTAGTGTGATACATACAGTAGTAAAATCCCATAAGATTGACTCGGTAGAGTAAAACACACTGCAACCATACTACGGCTGTTATTTTAATCATTGATTATTTTCTTGATTAATCTATTAAATTTAAAAAGAACAAATGGCATTCACAATTTCTCAGAGCCCAAGGCGATGTCTTCAATATGCTCCTTTTGTCTGACAGAGTTCAAAACCTCAAGATATTCATTCATCAAATCTAATCGGTTACCCATTACTCATTGACAAAGTAATCGCATCACTTTACTAATTACTCAGCAGAAAAAGTCATATGTTCCATTTCTTGTTACTTTACTGTCATTAACTCCTTTTGAAAGTTCTTCACTTCCTTTACTCCCACGTCGCATCTTTTGTATTTAACACATGCAACAGAAGATGAGAAAGTTTAACGAGCAGGCAGCTCCTCAGTTTGAAGGGTTTTACTGACCATCCAGCAGCTCACTTTGCCTTGGTGACTGCACATAGCTCTCAAGAATGGCCAAACGCGCAATTATACACCCTCCAACTCTTTATAAAAAAAAAAAGAAAAAGAGATGACTCTGAAATGTACATGCACCTGTGGTTAATATTTTCCACATCAGACAGGTAGGAACACACAAAATTTAAAGATGACAACTTTGAGACTACCTGGAGACACAAGCTACTGCCCTCCCCTCACAACAAACATGTCATGGACCAGTATCCCGACAGACCGCACACAAACCACATTCATATCAGCCCTCAGTTAAACTCGGTAAACAAGTCAACCCCCAAATTATGGGATTACCAACTGTTCTGCAACTACTGAATTTCAAATAGTAATCACTTGGACTACTTATCACTTTAAAGTAATCACATTACTATAACATGTCACTTAGTAATGTGTTACTGACCAAGATTACACATATGACCAAGAAAAGCAGCAAATAGTCACATTTCAGAAGCTGGAACTGGATCATTTTTGGCATTTTTTAAATGTATCTATTAATTTGGACAATCACATTCAACTAATCAATTAAGTGACAGTTGTTGCAGCCCTAAATCAGACCTGTTATAAAATAAAGTAAGGAAGTATTTAGGCTTAAAAAGGAAATGCTTAGTTTTTATCTTGACTTTTTTTTTTTTTGGCTGGTGCTGGTTGTTAAATGGTGTTAAATAGGGATGAGTCACCGCAGTAATGTGTGTAATTGTCTCTCGGGTGACACAGAAGTGTAAAGTGGAACATACAAAAACAAAATGATCATAATTATGAGTAATGAGGCGCGCTGTGACAGGTATTTATTTCAAACAAATACATGTCCGACACCAGCGCACTGTATAATCTTGAAGAAAATTTATACATGTTTTCTGGAGTGTGTTGTCTGGCTAATGGATTTTACATTTTTTTTTTTTTTTAATTGCTACAGGAACAGACTGAAGAGGGCTTTTGTTTGAGGATGGAGTTCACGACGCAGGTGGTCTTTGTGTCGGGAGTCTGAGTAAAAGATGGCAGATGCGGTTGTAACAGGATCACTGGATGGAATTGGACCTTGAAACCATCCCCACCCATCCCTCTTTCCTTCTCGCTCACACCCCTAGAGGTTGACATGACCTCCCCCGCTACGTGAGATGGACGCTAAAGCCACTAACACCCCCCTCCCCCTCCCCCCCATCCATCCATCTATCTATCCACCCACCCACCCACTCTCCCTGCCCTCCCCCTGTTTTGTCTACCCCCCTGCTACACACACCCTCTCCAATATCCTCCTGTCCGCCATTTTCCCTTCAGAAGGAAGTTCCAGTAGAAACTGAAGTGCAGGAGTGGAGGTGGTGGAGGGAGGGGCGAGGTGTTTTTCTGCCGTGTTTGTTCTGCCTGCCTGCTCGAATGGGAGAAAGGAAGAAAGGAAAAAAAAAAAAAAGCGAGGGTGGATGTGGAGGAAGAACACGAAGAGGGAAAAAAAAAAAAAGGGAGAAGTGTGGTCGAGATTGAAACCTCAGCAGATGTTGATCAGGGGTGGGGGTTGGGTTTGGACAGTTATCGACCAAGTCAACCCTCAGACGAGGATCGGCAGTGTTGGGATACTGTTCATCGTTTGTTTTGGGGTACGAGAAACTGCACAGCTCTACAGGGTGCTTGCCGAGGCCTTAAACTAAATCAAATGAACCTTCTTTTTTCCATTGTGTCATTTTCATACTGCTTTGACCTTCACCATGCACTCTCACACTTTGACTTCATGCTTGCAGCTTACTCTGAACATGCTAGCGACGCTGTTCATAGCATCTTATGTGAAACTCTGCACTGATGTTAATTTGATCATGTCTTGAAGTTTTTTTTGGACATCTCTTTGTACTCTCTTTTCATTTCTTATTTGTACATACTCTTTGGTTAAATAGAACATAAAATTGTTCAGTATGGGAAAACGTCTGGAATCGTTTCATCCAAAGAGGGCAAGCACCCTGTTGTGTCTCAAACAAAAAAGACGACACAATATATTAGAATATGGAATCTGGTTTGTGTTGTAGCATCAAGTGCTTCTTCTTGACGTCACTGACGTGTACGTACATTTGTTTTTATGGAACTTTCTTATAAAATAAATTTGACTGTAAAAGAACTGTGAACTTTTACCAGAGTTCCATACTTAGGCTTGATGTATAATTTTTACAGATGGTATTTGCAGAATAAACAGAATGTAATAAACCTGTGGCTCCGGGTGTTATTGGCTTCCAAGTCCTCCACATAGTGTTTAAAGGATAACACTGGTTGTAATCTATATTTTACTTGTTAACAAATCCCATAAAAAAACACCACAACCAACAATAAATTGATCCCACTAACAAGTATCGCCAGTGTAGCCAAGTCGCATTGTGGGAGATATTCCTTTATTACAATAAACTTACACACTGTAGTTTATTTTGAGTCAATCCCACATACACTGTCCTGTTGCTTTAAATACAGGCTTGTCAAATGTGTATTTATCCCCAGCTTACTCCTGTTTGATTAACTACTGAAAAACTCGAGTGCCCAGCTGTTATATATATTTATTATAACTATAAACTATAAATTTGTGACCCATTTTTGAAGGTTCATGTCCTCAATAGGAGCCAATAGGCCAGGACCTGAGGACAGAGGGTGCCCTATTCTGAACAGATCGGAAAACCCCTTGTGACAAATGTGTGCTATGGGGCTGTATGAATAAAATTAGACAGGGAGATTTGAGAGACGGTACCAACAAAGTTGTTTTTTTCAGGGGATTTGTTGACAAGCAGAAAAAAAAGATTCAAGCCTTATCTTTGAATAGTAATGAAAACTCCTACATAATTTTTCATAAATCTACAGTTGATGTTGAAGGCTCAGGTGATTCCCAATGACCACGACCCTGTTACCTACCGTTTACAGATAAACTACCAGTTACATATTTTGTGTTGTTTTGCAACACTTACCGAGCACTTCATTCAAAACCACCAGTGCAGGATGTTTCCTCCCTTTGCTCTTCAGGCAGCCTCAGTTCTTCGTGGCTTGGACTCCACAACATTCTCCACAACATTTCTTTGAGATTTTGCTCCATGGTGACACAACTGCATCACATCATTTCTGCAGATTTGTCAGCCGCACAGTCACGCTGCCAATCTTGTCATTGCACATGGTCAGTAACAAAACCCAGATAGGTTGTTGCATTCAGACAATGATTGATTGGTGCCTCAGTAGAAATCCAGAGAAGTCTTCAAATGTCCAGTTTTTGTGAGCCTGTGTCCCACTGCAGACACAGATTCTTGTTCTCGTCCAACAGGAGCAGAACTTGACGTGGTCTTCGTGTTGTTGTAGCTCATCCACCTCACGGTTCAACATGTTGTTCATTCTGAGATGCTTTTCTGCTCACCACAGTTGTAAAGGTTATCCAAGTTATTGCAGTCTTTCTCTCAGCTCCAACCAGTCTGGCCAGTCTCACACCAGCAATCATTTATTCTCCATTCTGATGCTTGATGTGAACACGAACTGAAGCTCCCTAGCTGTATCTGCACTGCACTGCTGCCACATGATTGGCTGATTGGATAATTGCCTGAATAAGCAGGTGTACAGGTGTTTCTAATCAATTGCTACTTGGTGAGTGTATATTCACATTTGAGTCTCACTAATAGGAAAACATATCTGTCCTCAGATACAATCTTAAAAAACATGTTACAAATCAATTAAATCCATTATAGAAATAAACAAAAAAAAATGTTTTTCCACTACCTTGACCCCAAAATGAACAGTGCTGAAAAAAAACTGACAACTGGTTGAACCTAACTGCTGACCCCTGGTGTATAGTGTAGGATATTATCATGTCTGCCCGATGTTGACTATAATCTAAAATAATCTTAACATTTTAATATGTTTATTGTTTATTTATGCGCTTTATATTTACTTGATTTATCCTTAAGTCTGGGTGTTAGAGGCCTGCATTTGTTGTTGCAAGTTACTATGCATTTGTCATTATCTCTCTCTCTCTCTCACTTACTGCCAAAAATGGCCATCACACTTTCTTAAATCCTTAAGTGTCGTTTTAAAATTTCTTGTTCTGTCCAACCAACAGCCCCAAAGATATTCAGGTTATTATCGCATAAGACAGATTAACTCCACAAACCCTCAAAAAACCCTTTCAGCTAATCAAGACTGCAATAGATAAATCCACCTACTCTCAGGCTGCTATTAACATATCTGAGACTGAAACTTAAGCACTGTCTTCCTGCGGTGCAGTATCTGGAGCTAATGAAACCGATTCTCTCTGGTGCATTCAACGACGTTTGACTGATAATAAATGCGCCTGACTGAATTACATTCAATCACATTTTCCAGGCAAAGAAAAGAAGACAAAGTAGTATAAAGTAGTAAGTATTTTATTTACTTTTCAGGCTTGAATATGTTTCATATGAAAGGCAAAATTAAAATGAATACTTTTCCTCTCCATAGTTTAGGCACATTACAGAAAGGCGACTGTAAATGAGGCTGTCAGTAACAAAACAGACGAAGATTGGAGAAAAAAAAAAAGAACAAATGACACTTAAGGGCTTTGTACACCCACACAGGAGTTCTCAGTCTTTCTGTTTGATTTGACCTCTTTACAGTTCGTTGTCCCGCCATAGTGAGTACAACAAACCAAACAGGAGAGTCAGGGACATGCCAGTCAAACATGGTCCATACACGCTCACACAGTGCTGAGAGGAGGTCCCACCATCCACAAATGAGTGACGACACCTGTGTGGGTGTACCGATGGCTGTGCGGGTGCTGTAAGCCCAGCAGGGTAGCTGAATGATGTGGCTTCATTTAATGTGATGTGTACACAGACGGAGGCACGTAGACGTTAGCGGACAGGTCAGCAATAAGAGAAATGCAGCATTGGAGGGAAAGCTCTCCACAAGAATCATTCATTGACCACTGGAGGAAAAATAAATGTAATATGGAGGAGCTTTGGGATTAATATCGACGTGCAAAAAAAAAAAAAAAAAAAAAAAAAAAAAAAAGATGCCAAAAATTTTCAGTGAGACCTCAAGTATTCGCTCCTGTCCCTGCTTTTACCTTAAATCATACCATATGGCTTAGGTGTGTCTCAGTGGTCAAACACTGAGTGAGAATACTGAGTTTACATCATACAGTCATCACATACAAACAGAGAAAACACTGTTTCTGATACAAACCTGGAAAGATAACACCATCGGTTATATGGGCTCACTGAAGGCCCAGACCCCCAGCCCCCCCCCCACCCCCCTCCAGGCACCTTTTGTCATCCATCAGTCACAGAAACACAGCTACAACAAAGTCTGAAGCTTAGACTCGGTCTGTTCCTCCCAAACACACTTCTCACGCAAAGGAGATGAGAACTCGCCGCACATTTAAGGGCACCGACATTTACCTCAAGAGAAGTCTTATTTACCAAGTTAGACTAACATTTATGAGCAGAGGCCAGAATGAGGATCTAAAGTTGGGAATGATGAGCTATGAAGTTTAGCGTTTGGCATTCACTCGGTTTCCATTTTTGCACATTTTGCCGACAATAAATTCACGGGCAGTGGCGGTTTAACTATCTCATGGCAGTGGAACTTAAAATCCTCACAGGTTTCTGGAAAGCGGCTTAGTGCTGTGACAAAACTCCCCAGGAACATCATACACAAAATGTCCCTCATGTCTGTGTGGTGCTGCAAAACATAGCGAGTCAAACAACATGGCATAATTTCTTTACCCCTTACTCTGGCAATACAAACCGTCTCACTTGCTCACAGCACTGAATTTCTTTTCTAATTCAAACATTGGGGAAACTCCAATTGTACAAATGTTAACAACTGAAAACCAAAACAAGCTGGTCGCAGGAAAACCCCTTTGCTCAGGAGCTCAAAACCACTTTAAGAGATGTCTGTTGGTGTTGAAACATACGTCTCAAAAAGAGTGACAGCTCATAGTAATGTCAGTTATAGTAATGGCTATTAGGAACAAATTAAAACAATGATCATTTTGTTTAAAGACTTGAAATGTCGGTAAAAAAAATATCCACAATTCTAAAACATTCAATTATGAATCCTGAGAACACAGGGCTGCACACTTAAACATGTAATCCTACTACAATCTCCATCTCCAGTTTCCATAATTACAGCATTTATGGTATACAGACAAACTTGAAACATTTACCATGTTCTCTATGAATGAAAATGTTTTAAAAATGTGAGTACATGTACATAATTGTGTTCCTCGAAGCATTTTGTTCTTAAAAAAAAAAAGACCCATCACATTATCCAGCAAAGTTATCAGTATTGTCATTTTAGCTCACAGCCCTAAAGAACATTCCCTTGATTGACAAGACGACTGTGTTGCCATTAAAACGCCTATAAACATAGGGGAAGATGATACGAGCAAAAATCAGAAAGAGAGGAAAAAAAAAAAAAAACGGACAATTTTGAACACAATTATCATTCAACACTCAGAACACAACCCCTTTTTTTAGGGTTGACATGTATCCCTGGTCCTGCTTTATCACACAGTGAAGCGATAAGATTTCCTACAGACATGATCCTTGAGCAGTAAGACTCAGTGAGGGAGACAGATCCTTGAATGTGTCAGACTGGCTTGTAAAGGCGCCTGCGACGCAGGAAAATGGAATGATGTGCAATTTTTTGGAATGTAAGTTAGAAGGAAAAAAGAAAGCCTGGCTGTGTGTGTGTGTGTGTGTGTGTGTGTGTGTGTGTGTGTGTGTATGCAGACATAACATATGATGCTGCTTTCTCTCCCACTGCTTCTAACACAAACAGGTTCTGACTTCTTCCTGATGCCTTCAAAAAAAAAAAATAAAAAATAAAAAATAAAAAATTAAATATCCCTCCAGGATTAGGGTGTTACACTGGAGATGCATTCCTCCACAAAGCAGAGAAGAGGGAGACATTAAAAATAGCCGTAGAGAGCCCTCGTGTTTTACACATATACATTAAAAAAAAGAAGAAAAAAAAAAAGAAAAAAAGAAGTCACATTATGAATGTTAAAAGGTTTAAATAATTCTAATAATTAAAAACATGGAGACAGGAGCTCTTTGAGAGCAGGTCAGCTGCTGCTGTTCTCTGGCCAACAGCATAGCAGGAATAAATATATATATTCATATACGCCAAATAAAGAAGAGCAAAGAAACTTAACCACGAAACAGTTTCAAACTGATACCTTTTAGAGCTCTCTCTCTCTCTCCCTCCTCTTAGCCTCCAAACTAAGCAGCTGTTGTGCACACATAGAAACACAAGGAGGACAAGCTGCTCTGCAAACAACCAGTCCAGAGCTGGGACTTGTTCAGCCTTGTTTTTGTTCTCCTGTGAATGTCCGTTTCTTCTTCCTGTCCGCAGCGGTCAGCTTCCTCTCAGTCCCCCCCCCCTTCCTCTAATGTCCGAGTCCCTTCTTCTCATTAGGCGAGTGGTGGGGAGGCTGGGCGGCAGGGAGGGGAGAGAGGGAGAGAGGGAGAGCGAGAGAGAGAGGGGTGGTTGGGTGTTGGAGAATGGAGGGAGGGAGAGCTGCCTGAAATGTAGGCCAAAGCGGTGGTGGGCGTTTCCATGGAAACAGTGTTCACAGCAGTCAGTGACATCATCAGTACGGGGAGAGGCGACTGGGTGAGGAGGAGGGGGTTGAGGGGGGGCGGGTGGGGGGGTGCAACAGAAATGCGTCCTGATTGGCTTGGACTCAGACACGGTTCTCTCCGCCCACTCTGGTCCTCCGCAACATCCTGAGGTAAAGACAAAGACAGGAGGATGTCTGGAATCTTCTACCGCCTCCAAACTCACTGCACACACCAAAACCAACACACCAAACATTTACCTCCTGTTCTGTGGGTCCATGTGGTCCAGCAGTGTCTCCTGGGACACCCTGAAGTCATCTAGAGGGGACTGGTAGCGGGATTCAAAGGAGCCCTCCCTCCCCCTGTAGGCCATGGCCTGGGCCGGCGACTGGGGCAGAGCAGACATGCTGGAGGAAGTCGAAGACACCGAGCTCAAGTCCCCCAAACGTTCCCTCCCTGCTTGGGCAGATGCTGACAGTGATGTGGCCCCAACTGCAAGAAACGGGCTCAGAACCTCTCCGTTTTCATCCTGAGAGAACAAGGAGGAGAGAGATGATTCACGCACCAGAGTGACAACTCCAGGGGAGTTAGTCAAATGTGAGCTTTAGATCACTTCCTATAGAATTTACATACAGGCTCATTTTAAAAGAGTAGTTTTACATATTTGCTCTCTTGCCGAGAGTTAGAAGAGAAGATTAATACTCTGTTATCTGTATGGTAAATATAAGGTTTACTAACTAACTAACTTACTAACTAAAAGGCTAGCCTGTTTTGTCAAAGGTAACAAAATCCTCCTATTATCACCTCTAGAACTGATATAAAGTACAAAGTATAAACCGACACGTCGTGGTTTTACAAGCAGTTACATGCCAGGCAATTTCTTGGTAAATTACTGGTGTCTAGGAAGTCCCCAGGCCTGTGACATAACCCACTTGTAAAGCCAAGCGGTCTTTTGGCTTGAGCTGCTTTCTGTTTGTATATCGGCGCTCGCAGTGTTTATTGAAAGTGAAGACATCATGGAGCAGGTTTAGGAACGGCTCTCTAACAAACAGCAGCTCACCCTGCCTCTGACGATGTCCATGTGGACTAACAGAGAAGCCAACTCCAGATCCTCGTTGTAGCTGTTCTTGAGAGGTACTGACCGGTAACCTGGCGCCATACGAGGAGACCGAGACAAGAGGCTTTCATTACATCACAGATTCACAACAGGACCTTTGGTCATCTCAGAGAGCGTATTATTGTTGTGTGTACCTGTCTTGAGACCATGAATGGGGAATGTGGCCTGAGCCAAGAAATTTTGGTCATTGAACATGTCGATCTCATAAACCACAAAGCGGAGGAAGGCGAATGCGGAGTTGCACACTGTGAACTGGAATGGCTTCCGGGGCCACGTGGGGTTCAGACCGTTATCAGCTGGAGAAGACAAAACAAAAAACAAAAAAACCAAAACAGATGGAACGAGAGAGATGAGAAACGCACAATATGTATTTACTGATGGTTTTGTTACTTTTACCAGTGATACAGTAGTGGAACAAACTTCTCAATAATCATATTGTGTATATTGTGTTTCTGTGTTACACATTTTTAAAGCTGTGTCAATATCCAGCAAGAAAAAAATCTTCTTCTTTCAAAACACAGGGAGGAACATAAATAACAAGTAGAAAATAGCAGAGGAGGCTGGACATCCTTGTTATTTTGGATCTATGCTGTGTAAATATAAAAATACAATAACAAAATTCTGGTTCGGAATCTACTGCCCATAACCGCCAACTCCTCAAGAAGTCCGTCAGTGAGAGCACGACTCAACAGCTTGTATGAAATGGTATGACAATAAAAGCAGCATGGTTACTTTCCTTCCTTTAACTTCCCTAATAGCACTGTCTGCCACATAAAAGTGCAAATACAATGATATAGTATGTGGGAAACACCTTATACGATAAAGCCACAAAACAATTAACCATCAATTGCAACATGTTTCTTCTTTGACTGAAACCAGACCATAAAACCTTATGAGAGCTGTGCCAGAACAATGTCCACACTATGCAGCGTGTTTTCCCTTTTTATTCCCACACATGGCTTAGTTGTTTGTACAACTTCCTGTTTTTCTAGGACCAGACAGGAAATTACACGAGGGTAATGTATCCAGTAAACAGTATCTACTCATTCCTTCAGTTCTGACAGAGTATCACTTTACTGGCAGAGGAACCCAGGGTTAAAATTAGAGCAACTCTCACCTTCTGAGTCAGTTTTTTGCTTGGCGCTGTCGTACTCTGCCCCGCACACCTCGATCTCGATCAGAGGACAAACTATGCCACGACCGTGCTTGGGAAGGTGCCGTGCGCCCAAAACCTACAGAGGAGAAGAAGAGGAATACTTAAGATCTTTTCACGTCACAGAAATATAAATGCAGACACTACGGCTGGGTTTCTATAGTCTAACTCTGTGTTAGTTCTGGTAAGGAAAGTCTTTTTTCAATGATTTCCGAGCGTATTTGTGGACATTAATTGCAGTGGGCATCTGACATAATGATATCTTTTGAAAGTGTAAGTCACACCGAATCTAAAAATATATGTATCAAGTCCGTGTGTTCATATTTGCCTGACGCCAAGAAGGAGTGCAAACTACCTCAGTGAGTTGTGTGTCACAGCTTCTGCTCCAACTGATGACCATGTAGATAAGACAGTCAAACCAGCAGCCAAAGTAGAATCACTAATCTCTTGTTGTGGTTGTCAGAACACCAGCAAGCCACCCCACCCCCCACCCCCACCCTGCCTTTTCTCTCAAGGCCTGGGGGAAGTGTGCCTCACAGACTGAAAACATTTGTATAACGGCATCACACGTGCAAACACACAGTGCAGTCATCACACCACTGTACCTCTATCTCTAGAGTGACTTGTTCAAGGCCTCGTAGTGTATGTCTGTCAAACGGATCGAAGCTATCGTCCCTCATGATGGGCGGCTGAAGGACGTAGCCACTCCTTCCATTCAACATGAACAGGGCCTGGTTCATCTGCATTGGCTTGTCTGCGCACAGGAGATGGAATGTTAGAAAAATAGATAGAAGCTTTCATATGCGTGTTTATCTGCTCTGACAAGAAGGTAGATACAGCACCTGCTGTCTGGAAGTTGAGCGCTACCAGCTGGGACCCGCACAGCCACATCGGCAGCGGGTCATAGTTAGAGGAGTCTAGTCTCTGGCCTCTGGGGTAGATCCTGGACAGCTGTAGTCGATTGTACTGCAGGAACTTCTTTCCTTTGATCTTGTTGACGTACTTCTCTGCCTTGGTCTCGGGGAAGGATGACATGTCCCGGAAACAGGCTCGCTCTGTGCCGATCTCTACATGAGGCAGGGAGAGAGAGGGCAGTGCTCACCTACCTGTACTCGTATTGGACATGTGACTACTGAATTATGCTGTAGGTATGAAATCAGTCACATCTATGCTCCAGTGTGCGTTTTCAGTCCAGTGAGAGTGTGTGTGTGTGTGTGTGTGTGTGTGTGTGTGTGTGTGTTTCATCGAACGGCACAGGCCTACAGTAGATGACCAGCTCGGATAATTCCAGTGCAATCTTCTTCCTTCTCTCCATTATCTTCCCCTCTTCCAGCTGTGTACAGAGACAGTAACAAAATTCACAAAATTTAATCTGATGCAGACAGAAGCCTAAAGCTTTGTTCTTCCCTCTGCAACTACTGCTCAGGTGGTTGCACCAAGCAAGACGGAACAGCTTCCAGGTGAGTGTGTGTGTAACTGTGTGAGGCTGCTAACAAACAACGCATGTGCTCACTGCGTAGTCTAAGTTCCCTGAATACAGGTTGTGGGTATTATAGGGCAAACACAAGTCACGACTGGCCCTGTGAACACACAATGTGGCATGAGCACGTTATAAATCTTAGCCTGCATTTCCTGTCAGCCACGTGACACGGTATACATACCTTGGCCTCTGAAGTCACGGTGACCTCACGGATCTTGAACACCCATTCCTTGAGCTCCTCTTGGCTGTTGGCAGCGACGTCGAGCACAGGGCCCGTCCGCATGGAGGCATTCGGTACGAGGGAGAAGACGTGGGGCCTGCTGCCCTTCCCGTCAGGACGCACAACTGAGGAGAAGACAAAGAAACGGGTCAGAAAAAGGTGCAGAAAAACAGGAATGAAGAAGACATTTTTTCCAATTTTAAGTGGGAAAGTTTTCCTCCAGCCACCAGAAAGGATTTTAATTTACTTGCATCTATAAAAAGTAACTGGACTTAATAAAACAAATATGAAAAGGGGCCGATATGGAGAGACAATACTGCTGTCTGCAAATGAAGAGTGGTCTAGGCTTCATTTACCTTTGGATACACAGTCAGTGTAATTTAGAAACTGTTAAACTGCATCATCACTTTCTCTGCCAGTGGTGATGTGAAGGAAGCCTTACGACAAAGTGTTCAAGGAAGATATAATTACATCCTTCCCATACAACCACTAGATGGAGCCAAAGAGCCACCCAAACACACACACACACACACACACACACACACACACACACACACACACACACACACACACACACAGGCCACATCAATGCATGAGAGCATGTGCCAACACTAATGGGTGTGTACTGATTGGACTGAAGGATGTCAATAAAATATCAGATACAGATCTGGGAGAAAAGCAAGAGTAATTATAAAACTGAGTGGAGAAGAATTAATAATAGAAGAGGCTGATAAAAAATAGGAGATCATGTGCAAGCATATGATGGCCAGAAAAGGAGGTTGCCCTCTGGCAAGGTGACTGTCTGCTCTGCAGCCCTGCAGCACAGAGTCGAACAGGAAGTGGAGGGGCCACGCACCAATCTGACAGGAAGACACGTCCACACTTCCTCTCAGTAGATCTCCCAGAGGGCTGTTCTCTGTCATCTCCTGCTTGACAGAAAAGAGCAGGATTAGGATAGAAGTTGTCGCCTCTTTTGAAGTTATAATCCAAATTACACATGTGACAGTGGATAACAGATAGATGAGTGACAAGGCCTGACCTCCTTGTTGGAAGATTGGGGACAGGCGCCCTCATTACACTTTAAATATACAGATGTGTATCTGTAGCCCTCTCTCAGTTTGTGGGTTTGATACTCACAGCTCTGTCAGGCTCTGCCGCTGATGGACTGATCTCCTCCACGTAGTTGGCAGGAAACCACAGCTGCTTCTTCCCTCCACAGTCACCCTTCCACCTAAAAGAAAAGGAGATGTGATAAGATATATTGAGCAGATGGGAAGGAGGGAGGGAGGGAGGGGGGTGTCCTAAATAGATAATGTAGAGCTACATCCTGCACGAATGCTATGCCAGGCCCTCACCATCCTCCTTCCTGTTTGTCCACATTAGAGATGATGGCGCTCTTGGTGAAGGAGAGCTCATCGTCTCTCTGGGCTTTATACTCGTACATGGCTCTCACCGTGCACTGGAAAGACAGGGCAGAAGGTTTTGACGCACACGTTCATTGTGCAGAATTCAACACATGAACTCCACACTGTATACTCACCTTGAACGTTGGCATTTGGTTCGCCTCCACGTAAAAGCCTGGATTCCTGCCCTCATACAGAGACCCGTAGTCTGGCTCCTATTGGACAACAGATTGTGTGATAACAGGTCTTTTGATTCGGCTGCAGGGGATTTTACCACAGAATACTAACTACACAAATTCATATTTCTTTGAACAAAACAGTCACATTCTGATTGAACTCTTAAGACAGACAATATTTGTTGTTTATTAATCTCTAAGTAAGATTAAGTAAGTAAGTAAGTAAGTGCACCATAGACTGTATACTGGTACTTACAGCAGTGCCTATCTTCTCCAGTGTGTCCTCATTGATGGGGTAGCGCAGCTTCATTTTGCGGTACAGAGGGTGCTTCTCGTAGTAGCTGATGAGATCTACTAGGCTGTCAAACTCTGAGGTGCCCAGCACCACGGTCTGACCCTCCTGCTGCACACGACAGTGCTTTATCTTACCCTCGGCCCTGTTAAGAAACCACAGATATCCAGTCAATTACTTTGCATTCATTTGAATATTAGTTATTAGGATAATCTCAACTCTTCCAGGTACATTAAAAAGGAATTTAAAAGCCAATAAGATATAAACATATATCACTGAATGGGGCAACAGGACTGAGTTACCTGAAGGAAATGGCAAACGAGTTGGGTTCTGCCCTCTTCCTGACAAGGAAAGCCCCGTCACGTGGAACCCTCATCAACATGTTCTCAGCATGGCTCCTGGAGAGGTTGGCATGGTACCACCTTGGACAAACAACAAAACATAGATAAAGGCAGGGGCACAACTTTTCACTTCGCACCTCTTGTCAGCGACCAGTCTACAATGTCTGTAGTTATAAAATGATATTCAGAGTTGAAGCAAAAAATGGGGCAAAGCAGTAGCTAAAAAAAAAAAAGTACATCACTGAAGGTCAGTACCTCATGACTTAACATTATTTCTAATCTGTGTTAAGACTCACTCTTTGCTTTCGTGGGCATTGGTCTGAGGCACCGGCTCAGTCAGCTTCATCTCAAACTCATTGCAGCGCAGCGCCACCTGCTGGTAGTGGCTGATCAGGGCAAAGAGCGTGTCGAACACCAGGTTGTCCGTCAGGTAGAATTTGGGGCTACCTGCCTCCTGACGCGAGTGGATGCGACAGTGCTGCACCCGCCCTGAACGCCTGGTGCAGAGATGAGTGACATGGAGATAAAGAGAAGGTCATCATTAGATCTTCCAAGTGAAAGCTCGGTGAAAACCCCCCCCCCCGTTAACCTTGAACATGCTGTCCTACTCTACATGTTGTTTCCATACATTGCGTGTGAATCACATACACACAGATTGATTAGCTTTAGGTACATCCACTCGAGGCTCTGCATAAGTAGACGGAAGGTGAAGGGTTTCAGATCGTGACATCAATCACATTCAATCAATGATGGAGAGACTGACAGTGAGATTGATCCGCCAGTGCGTCACTCAACTATTTGCATGAGTTAACTCGACAGAACACACACAATGAGTGAGGGAGAGTTTCCCATAGCACAGTATGTTATATAACAAGACACGAGACGGGCTGTAATTCAGATTCAACTGATGTTAATAACAAACAGTAAACGCCAACTAAATGCTAACTGTAAATTGCTAAATAATATTCCCAACCAAAGTAAGAGGTTTTGCGTTTATATTACCACAGTTAAATGCAGTGAACTTAAATGTGCTCTTTCCTATTATTAACAGTAGTTTTGTCTATATAGTCCTGTGCTATCTACAGCCCATAGCTGCCAAAACAAATGCAGTTAAGAGTCTTTGTAAAGTGTGCAGCGATCACGCGAAAGTGCGTGCACTATACCAGAATGATAGAGTGTAGTCTCCAACAAACGTCTCGCTCTCTCGGACCAGGAAGGAGCCATCAGGAGCTCCGGTTTCCAGGCAGTACTCAGACAGCAGCCTCTCGGCTATCTGCCGCCCGTCCCGCCCTGCGCCCAGCTTCCCGTGGAACCATTTTTCTGTCACGTGCTGGTCCATGCCATTGGACACCTGTGAGGTTAGAAAACAGAGGGAGATGCTATTCAGCTCAGAGCTATCAACACCGCCTCCTCATGTGCAGAGAAAAACCAAGTGAATAGACCATCATGATATATAGAGCAAGCAGAAAATGCTCAGGCCCCATTGATTTTTGTAAAAAATTTCATAAATTTCAAAATATTAATTTTTTTCCCAATTTTAGCAGAAGGCTAAAGCCATGTGAGCACTCAAAACTAAAATGACCTCCAATCCTTATACAGCGTTGCTAGAGTACTTCTACTAACCTCTCTGTGCTCCTCCTCGTCATCGTTACCCTGGTTATTAGAGGTCTCTTCTGAGTAGTAGATCTTACTACTGGTCAGGACAAAGAAATGAGGGTACCACTCCTGGATGAAGAGAGCAAAGATCAAGGAAGAAAAATAGTTCAAAAGAGTCAAAGTGGCCAAAGTAAGCAAGACATGCCTTTTTTTTTAATTTTTTTTTTTACAAAGAATTCAACACACCAAGAAAAACAGTCCACAAAATCGAGGCCTGGCTCCAAGAATAAGTACAACCCAGTTATGAAATAGATGTTAATCAGAAAAGAGTGGTCAGCTGCAAGATGATGATGATGAGGCTTTGATTTATTACAGCTAAAAGCAAAAATACTTCGGAAAACATAAAACAACACACGGCTCAAAACAGAAGCTACTTCTTTCCAAAGGATTTCAAGCTTATCATTGTTCGTCAAGCAGCGTCAGGACTCCTCTTATACCCGGTGAACATGCTTACATGGTTAATGGGGTCTTCTAGGTACAAGATGCCGTTTTTGATGGAGTTGCTGATATCGTTCTCCGAGTAGGGAGTGGATGTGGACACCTCCTCATAGGCACTGCCCTCTGCAAGCTTCTTATGCTGCAGGGGATGAAGGCAGAGGAGGAAGAAGGGAACATACAATCAGAAATACTGGATACAAAACATCAAGTCATGCTTTTTTCCTGTAGAAGAATATAATTTATATATATATATATATATATATATATAAAATCATTTATATATTATATATATAATCATTTCTCATGACTCCAGGTGGCTCCTGACCTTGATGAGGATTTTCCTCTTGAGCTGGTTGGGTGAGGGCAGTCCATCTGCCACAATATCCACCGCCTTGGTCAGCAGCATGTCTCCGAACACCTTCTTAAAGTGAGTGGCCATATTCCTCTGCTGCACAATACTACAGTGGTCCTCAATGGACAGGATGATGGGGTAGCTGAGGGGAGGACCACAGATACAGATTCAGAGTTATGATTTCATAGAAATCCCCTCCTTATCTGCACTTATCTTATTTTCTCACACTCTACAATGACGAGTGATGTCACTGCAGCCTGACCACATTGTTTCATCTGATATTTCTGCGTGTGCGTGTGTGTGTGTCCTATCCCCTTTATCCTCGTCATCTCTTATCCTTTCACCATCTCATCACCACTGCCTGCTGTAAAAATACACAGAGTGGGTGGCATGGAGACTCACTCGGATGTGACAAAGGCGTGCTCTTTGATGGTGGTCAGCACATCAGAAAACTTGATTTTTGTTGTGAGGGTGTGTCCGTGGTAGATGACTGGCATTCCATCAGGACCATCCCAGCAGTCCACTGAAAATAAACACACATACACGATGCACGCGATGTAACTTCCTCTAGTATATGTACATGAAGATACATGTATTACAAAGTTACACAGATGTTTATGTCATTTTTGTTTGCTTTTCTATGAAGCAAAGTGACCCTTCAAGTCACTACAAGCTGGTCCTATTACAAAAATAAAAAAAAACCTGCTTGACAAGGGTTTGTTGGGAAGGTAATCTACAGCACTGTTACGTAACAGTCTGTGTGTGAGCGTGGGTGAGGGTGTGGCAGCTGTATTAAAGGGTGAACTGTAAGGAGGAGGGGTAAGACAGTTAATTATTAGGTTGGAAGTCAAGTGACAAGTGATTTACTGTACGTGTAGTAAAACTCTAGTGTGTGTGTGTGTGTGTGTGTGTGTGTGTGTGTGTGTGTGTGTGTTTGTGTTTGTGTGTGTGTTTACCCACATTCAATACAGCGGCAGCCCATCCTCAGACAGCGAGCGTACGCCTCCAGGGACGACTCACTGGAAAACTGGTCTCCCGTCAGGTAGCTAAAAATAAGCGAGTAACGTCAAAGTACGCAAACAAAAACACACATCTAACCAGTCTGTCAAAGGAGTCACACGTCAGGGACTGTACCACAGACACACGCTTTGTATGGTGGTAGCCTAAACACATTGATACTGCTAAATCAAAAGGGCTCGTTCCCTTTTGTTGACTGGAGTCAACACTTTTTACTCATTCAGTTGGTCAACTCAAACATAATCAAAGCTACATGGTAGTTTTCATTCCACTGCTCCAGTGTGTATTGTTTCCCAGCTAGTACAGAAGGTTATCATTTGAACTGCCTTTCACACGCTTTTCAATGGCAGGAAAAATACATTTTCCTGCAAAATACACGCCTGGATCTCATTCTGGGACATAATTGTTAAATAATACACTTTTATCTGATGTATGAAGTCAGTTCAAAAGCCCTCTTTGGTTCGAAGTTTCAGAGAGAGGATGCCAGACTTCAGTGTTCCCAGGCTGTAATTACAATTGGCTGAACTAAATGTGAGCATAAATGTCCTCCATCCCGCCGTTCCTTACGTGTTGTGCGAAGAGGAGATCCAGTAGTGGGACAGGGGGTTGTTCATATTCTCAGGACAAACTTGGTCCAGGGAACAATCCCAGATGGTGTTCTCTTTGGAGAACAGGTATGTCAGGAACTACACAGGAGAGAGGAGAGCAGTGAGAATGAGGCTGAATTCAAACGTAGGCATTGCCCTGTACTTCAACACTCCCACACTTCACTGATGTGTACCTGAGGAAGTCTCAGAGTGACAGGGGCTGTCCGAATCCACAATTTATCAAGTCTGCAGAAGCCTCAAGGCAACTTTCTTTGGACTTCCAGAGAGTCCACTTGGAGTGCACTGACTTCTTTCTAAAGACTACCCCTAATTCATTGCCCCCTAATTCATTGCAATATATGTAACAATACAACTAGAGTTGCAAACAAGTTTAACAGGGTGGCTCACTGATCCAAAGCAACCAGGAAGCAGAGAGCATCACCAAGTACAACTTTAACACGAAGTTAAGGGCACACTGCCAGGATCTGATCCAGCCTTGGACCACAAGGATGTTGAGTCTGTGTCTGCACCAAAATTATTTTGAAATAAATCATTTTGTGCCATATTTACGAGTGATGAAGTGTCTCTTATAAGTACTGTTCTCTCAAAACTTAAAGAGGCAAAAGCTCAATGAATGTGCAATCAAATCCCGGACTTAACTTACATCCTACATTTCAAACTGTAAACATTTGCTAAATAGTACATAACATTTGTAAATGCGTGGGTAGTGCACACATATATTAACAAGCGGACACAGTGCAAGTTGACACTGTGCAGTGCAATGACCTCAGTCAGTCACAGAATCAGATCTGATTTTTCACACACACACACACACAAGCACACACAGAATGTGCAGAGGCTTAACACTTTGGATTTATTTTTTATAATCTGCAGAGTTAGACAGGAGTTAACGCTCAAGTAAAAATGTTACGTTACTGTGCATATCAACTACTATATGATTGAACACTTCAGATAAGTCATAGTATGCATGGCCCTGTTCAGAGCTGGTGTTCACATGCATCCTCAGTGATCCCATCACAATAAATCAGCTCTGAGTTCGTAAGTTCACACGTTGCCTTAAAATGCGTCTCCGCATGCGTCTCGATTGACAACTTGTGACTCCATCTCACTTCTCCATTTTATATGCATATAAACAGGTATGTGTTGTTTTTTTTTTAATGTGTGTGTATGTGTGTGTGTGGGTGAGTGAGTGAGAAAGGGTGAGAGAGAGATAGAGAGAGAGAGAGCGAGCAGGGCGCGGAGGGGTTGAGTGAATCAATGCGCTGTGCAAAGCTCTTACAGTGAAATAAAAGTTTTATCCGTTTGAAATAGTAAAATATTTTCGGTTCATTATGAAACTGTGGTGGGAGTAATCAGACTGAGACAGAAGATGCCAGTGGAGTAGGCGGTCCTTCAATGTGGCCCAGGACGGATTTGCGTTCACACTGCTAAAAGAACGTGGACAAATGTGGCCCAGACAAACCTCCGAATGTGGTCTGAGGGATCGGGATTTCAAATGCGTCCTCAATGCGTCTTGGATTGCGTTCACACCTGAACTTAGAGCTGTCCGCTTGTGATCGGATCACCTGAGACAGATGTTACTACCGGGTCTGAACAGGGCCCCTGACAGAAGTCTGCAAGTCCAGAGGGTGAACATTTGGATTCAGTCTGTACCAAAACAGTTGTGGTGGTATTTGCTGTCCTATCAGCATGCTCGCCTTTAACAGATTTGCCAGTACAGGTCAACAAAAATAATTTTTCTTATTACCAATTTTTCTTCTTCAGGTGTTTCTCAGCAATCTACACACGCTATTTAACATAATATAACCGCAGGCGCAGAAAGACAGTACCAACTCCTACAGGCTGGCTCGCACCAGCTTCCTCTTTTCAGTAGTCAATCATAGCTTTATGGTGACCACAAAAAGCATCCCTCGCTTTCTGCAAAACTCTCACATGTCAATAACCTTTTCTATCTGTGTGGGAGGAGGGTGCTTTAGGCTGAGATCATGGCTATCCATGTCAATTTCTGAGCATCTTCCACCCACACCAACAATACGGGGGGGGGGGGGTGCTTCAGAAAAGATATCTGGCGAAAAACATGTTTAAATTTTCCATTAGTAAGCAAAGAGCCAAAAGAAGAGCAAGAAAAGAAGTGAAAAAAAGATGTGGAAAAGAAAAAGTGATAGGCGGTGAGAGTGTGCGTACCTCGTCTGCGTGGAAATAAGGCTGCTCCACTTCTCTCAGGGGGTCCTTCAGGTAGCCGAACATAAACTCCTGAACCTTGTTGTCGTCTGTAGCCCACATTTCCTGGATTCACATATAAACACGGACGTATTGGAGCATGCAAATCAGCAATAAAATAAATGTTAAGAGAGCGATTACAGAGATTACAGAGAGATTACCATTTGAGACTCCAGGAGGAAGCTCTTGAAGTCCTCTAGGGAGATCCTCGGTTCTGGTCTGTCAATGAACCTGGCAGAGAAAGTTGATGGTTCGCTTCAGTAACCCGTGACGCTGCACTAAAGATTCACTGTGTGTGTATGGGGTTTAGTTTTGACCTACCTTTGTAGAAACGGGATCTCCATCTGTAAAATTGGTCCAAAAGGAAAATTTCAGTTAATTAATCAAAGTGCAGTTCTTTCAATGTTTCGTAATGTAGATGGACATAGACATCCTGTAGGGGGCTGGGTGCTTAGTGGTGGGGGGGCAATGAGGTCATCCATTTAATCTGACCTCAGCCTCCCTGCCTGCATCTCATCTGTGTGTTTGTGTGTGTGTGTGTGTGTGTGTGTGTGTGTTTGTGTCCTAATGGCCTCCACCAGAGGGGATGGTGGGTTTTTAACTGGTCCATATTGATCTCACAGCCATTTGAGAGCAGACAGATGGGGGAGGAAGGGTACCTTGGCAGGGCATCAGATGGGGAGCTTGGGGATGAAAGTGCTGGGCCAGAACTATCTGTGGATGCCGAACAAAAGACTGCACTTACGTTTTTCTGAGCGTCAAACATGAGGCTGCGATAGAGCTGGGCAAACTGACTGAAGGACACGTCTCCATTCCTCAGCTCTGACTCCTATAAAACAAGCAGCACAATTGCTGTTAACGGCAGATAATAAATCTTTAGCCTCGAACAACATCACACTGAAAGGGGAAGTGGGCAGAAAGATGGGAGTGGAAGGGGGTTAGCGATAAAGTAGGAGGTGGTTACCGGAAGTTTCTCTCGGAGGAACCTCATGTTGGGCACCCTGTAGTTGACCTGGCTCAGCATGCTCTTCAGATCCTTACAGGATATCCTAAACACATACACACGTTTTGTTGCAAAATCAAAGACAAACATGGACATGCACGTACAACGACCACAAAGACTTCTACCAACATTCACACGTAGACACACTTAAAAAACTTGCAAAACGCACGCCCCTCATGCTCGTGTTTTTCTGGCTTCACTTTTACTACACAGCCTGGAATTTTGGCCCCGAGGAGACAATACCCTAACAGCGTGACAAAGGCTCGCGCTTTCGTCAGGGATGTAACAGACAAACATCTCTGTACATCTCCTCCATCCTCTGCAGTCTGTTTCCTGCAGCAGGAAGAGGTGCTGGTGTGTGGCTGAGAGCTTAGTTCCTTCACTACACCTCAACAAGAGCTCTTTCGCAGACACCTACCAGCCTGATTTTCTACTTGCCCTAGATGCTACACTGGGGAAAGGGCACACAACTGGTGCACCAAACAATTGAGTTACACCTAATGACACCAATTTCCTGTGCGGGTGATCGGATTACCTCTGCAGTTTTCATCTTTTAACCGAGCTGACTTACCTGTCTTCTCTGTTGCGATCAACCGCGTAGAACTGCTTGCGTAACCACCTAAACAAAAAAAAGAAGAGAGAGAGGGGAATTTAAGCGATTTAATGCGAACATAAATTCTGTTAAGTAACAATGCCGTCTGTTTACATCAGCTGTCAAAAACCTGAGCTTTGGATGGGGTGTGTATTTACATTGGCGTTGTTTACCTCTCTATCTGAAGCGGCGTCGGTGACTTCAGCGTGTCGGCCACAAGCCAGTTTAACCCCTTCACCCACATGGTCATCTCCTCATCAGACGTAGCTGAGGAAAAAGCAACATATGATTCACTTTTGATGATTTTCCAAACGGTTCCCCCAAGGATTTTTTCGGGGGGGTACGTTACTTGCACAAAACAAGGGTCTAAGTACAGAGGTTGTCGTATACTGTGCAGATTGTAAAGCTGTTCTAGGTTTTGATCAAACTTGTCATCTTTGATCTTATAAAATAAAAGAAATCTGACTTGAGCACAGGATATATTTATTCACATACACAAAAAGCAATACAAAAAAATAAATGTGAACATCTGTCGTACTAATGGTTGACTGGAGGAGGTTCATAGTTAATGAACTTACTAGAAGAAGTATTCTTGTTCACATATAAATATGCATGCATCTAATGCGGTGAAGTGAGATATGATCACAAGTGAGTCAATCAAGACGCATTTCAAAGACAGGTGTGAACTGAAGTACTTATAGCTGAGCACTTGCGATCAGATCACTGAAGACTGAAGCATGTTAATACCAGGTCCGAACAGGGCCTATGATGGTAAGGTAAAATGCTAATGCGCTACTTGTATCTGAATGTAAGCCTCTCTCCGTGTCTGTACGTACCTGCAAGGCTGAGTGATTTAAGGCGAAACTCTGTGCCATACAGGATGACAAAGCAGTGAGCCTGGTCCAGCCGCGCTGCCGAGTCCTCCACATAGCGCTCAAAGTCACGGGACTTCTGTCCAGGACGGATCTCCTTTATCTCTCGAATGTCGACTGGGAAAAGACAGACAAAACATTACAACAGTTAGCAAAGCAGAGAACCACCATTTCTCCCGGAGAGCTGGGCGATATGGACGAAATCGAAATCATCATAATGATAAAAATGATGTTCATTATTTTTGAGCGGCATCAGCACTGATCTATTCAATTCGATTTCGGTTTAACAAAGCCATTCATTTTGATTTCATTCAAATCTGGATGATTCGGTCACATAGGCTAAAAGCAAATGTTGCGTACAGCCCTCTTCAGAATTTATCCTGGGAAATAACATTTTTATCTACATTTAACAGATGTTTCCTTGAATATAAAATCGGGTGCACAATATAAGTTAAATTGTAAACATATTTCCTGGGTACATAAAACTGTGGACCAAGAATTTATTTTCTTTGGCAAATGCCAAACCACTAAAACATGACTTATCTATATTTTTTTTAGGCCCACATGTGCAAAAGGTTGAACAAGAATACTTAATAATCTGCACCTTTTACAAGGGCACATTAATCATTATCACTTTGATATTGAACAATTACACTTTATACCAGATAAAACTTTATGATGATGTGATTTATAGACAAGCAGTTCCTTCTATCCTCAAACCCCTGGATTCAGTGTACCATCCTGCCCTCCGTTTTATTACTGGTGATGTTTATGGTCCCCATCAATGCACCCTCTACAAGAAGGTTGGTTGGTCCTCTCTATCAGAAAGACATGACATGCCTATTCATTTACAAAGCCCTTAGTGGGGGGGTTATCATCGTATATTACGTCTCTCTTGGGCAGATCAGTTGATGCGCCCCAAACTCGGTCACACGATCGGCTAACACACCATATGCCTGAGGAAAACTTTGGGAAGGCTGCATATGGAGTCAATGCCCTAGATACATGGAATAAGCTACAGAGCACTTTAAAAATTCAGATATCTATAAGTTATACACTTTTTAGAAACAAGAAGTTTTTTTTTTAATGTACATCCAGGTCTCTTTTGAAAATGAGATTTCTATCTCAATGGGATCAACCTGAATAAATAAAGGTTTAATAAAAAACTGATCAACATCATCAATAACTTGTGAGATAACACCAATATGATCACGTCTTCATGTAACCTCTCAAACTCCATAAATAATGATCTTGGATGAGCTTCACACCCAAGTCCTAAGTGTTTCACACTTTCATTTATTCATATATCAGTTTCTAACAATAACCTTCCATCACAGAGACCAGCATGCAGCATGAATGAGTTTCAGGCCCCTGACCACATAAAACAGCGAAACAGAGGACATGAGCTGAACCACATATATGTACGCTTAAAATAAAAGATGTACAGTAGACAGATAGTTATTGATTCTATAGGAACAAGATGATGAAGATACTGACCCCAAATTAAACTTGGTTTCCCCCCCACCACTGAAATCAACCAAAACCACCATTTACTAATCTGAAACACGTTGAGCAAGTCGCACAAACCAGTTTGTGATGGGACTCCGAAAGGCAAGTGTGTGACTTTTAGGGGTGTTTGTGGTTTTAAAAAATTAACAGTGCAAAGTTCATAATAACACTGATATGCCATTTAACAACACTGGCTCATATCTAGAAATTATTGTATATCTAATTTTCCCTACACTGGACTTTTCAAAAAAAGCACCACAAAGATTGCTTCATCATGTATCTTTGAGGAGGATACTGGAAAAAGAGCTGATACGGTTTTGTCTCGACTCCATTAATGAGAAGTTAGAAACTATTAGAAGGGGTCAGAAACTTCATGAGAGTGTCCGCTGTAAAGTAGCTCCGCAGGTTCCTATCAGCACTACATTAGCAGTATTTAAAAGACCTACAGCCATGACTCTCCTGCTGAACACACACACACACACACACACACACACACACACACACACACACACACACACACTTCTTTCAGCTCCTGCTCCTCTTCCTGCACCCGAAACACACATCCTGTGCTTTTGTCGCCTACACACCACATCTGTGCTTGTGCATAGGTGAGAATGTGCATATTCAAAAAGTTATAAAGAAAAGGAAAAAGAAAAAAGTATGTCTTCTCGTGCAGATATCCACCAAGCTGAGCTCTCTAATCATACATCACATCTCAGTTTACTCTCCCGCTACACGGGCCAGCAGACTTCCGTTGAGAGCAAGGCAGCTATGACAGGCTGATCTGTTACAAAACACTTTTAGTCATTTGAATCAAAATATTTAGAGCCCGCCTCAGACAGATGCAGGAAATAAAGAGATAGCCAGAGGTGTAACCTTACCAAAGGAGATGAGAGGAGGTATCCTGCAGCACACCCCCACACTTCCTCCAGTGCTCTGTCCTGCCTTCCACACCATTTCTACCGCTCCTCACACGGGCTGGTTTTATTTGGAATTGTGAAAAAAAACATTGCCAATAACATACCTGAGTTTCAGAACCAAATATGACACCCTTGTTTGAGGTAGGACGGAGTCTAGTGCTGAAACAATTAGTGGATTATTTGGTAACAATTTTGTTAAATCTTTTAATCAAGAAAAACTGAATATTTGCTGGTTCTGAAATGTGAAGATTTTCTGCTTCTCTCTAAAATTGAAAACTTTTAGGCTTCAGAGAAAATAAATAATGTGAACAAATCACCTTGTGCTTTAGGAAACTGTGATGGAGGTTGTTTTTTTGTTTTTTTACCATTTTCACCATAGCATTTTTTCCGATTAAACAATTAATTAATCAAAGACTAATCAAGATTGACTGATAGTGAAAACAATTAGTTAGTTGCAGCTGTTTATACATTTGCACTAACTATCTGATCAAAGAATAAGTAAAGACTACATCTGACCAGGTATTTGATACAAACTTTTGGTAAGTGACAGTTTGAAAGTACAGACAGACAAAAAAAAAAGAAAAAAAAAAGTTTTGATCGATACTCTGCCCCATTTCTCACTCAGATAAATTCAAAATCCCTCATCACATCTTCAGTTCGTTCGATACATCACATAAACAGTGTTATGTGTTGCAGAGAAAAGAAAATTACAACTGCACAATATTGACAAGTAATCATATGCTATTATTTTGCTGTAACTGTGATACAAACAGCATCTACTGACAGAAAATTATTCGAGAACTATTTTGATAATTGATTAATCGTCATTTTTCAACCATTAATTCCAAACATTTGCTGGTTAATGACGTTCAAATGCTACTTTTCTTTGTCATGTCTGGTTACAAACTGAATATCTTTGTCTTGGGAGTGAAAATACATGTGCATCATCTGGGCTATTGGAAATGAACAAGAAGCCAATTGAGAAAAGATTATTCAATGGTTAGTTGCAGCTGTAATTACATTATAAAATATACAGACGTGTCTGATACTTCACACGTTGACCAAAGAATAAATAAAAAGCTATACTGTATATTTTGAACATAAAACTCTATTAGTTGCAGTAGTTCAAATGACAATTTTCAAATTGTCGAGTGACAGCCCACAGCATTACAGTGTTTCAGCGTGCACTTCGACGTCAGCTGATCGTACCAGCTCCTTTGATATCACATCGGATAAAGTGAAGCGGAGGACTTCCTACCCCCCCGATGAGTAACTTTCATGCAGCTAGATGGGTTTTGTTCCCTGTTTTAACACAGTGTAAATGGAGCGAGTCTAACTGTGGAGCTGTGATTGTTTTCCAGTGACAACCTGGTCTTTACTGTAATGTTGTCATATAGACATGAACAATCTAAAGGTAGATGCTGATTGCGCAACCCTGTTGCTGCCTGTGGGTAAACGTCCAACTAATCTGTCGATATGTTTTATAGAAATAAGCTGGGTTGACGACTAAGTTTGTGCAGAGAAAAGGAGCGGTGTGTCACATTGAAATGACATCAGACGTCTGTGGCGACAAAGCACGTGCATCCTTTGCGGAACATATGGAAAAAGCAGGTCAGAGTGATGACAATTTCCACAGGTTCTTCCAGCCACATTTACATTACTGAAAAGTCAACAAAGTCTACTGGACAATTTCTTCATTATTTACAAGGTTCCGTTCCAAAGAAATTTCCAGGATGTAGCTGGTGACGTAATTTACGTCACATGGTTTTAAACACAGGTCAGACCGGTGACACTTGCTCATTCACACTCCACTGAGATAAAGATGATGTACAACACACAGGTTCCCAAAACCCTCTCTTGAATACATCTCACATTCCTCCGTGACAAAGGACAGTAAGGGCTACAGCTATGTTATGTTCAATATACATTAATCTACTGAGTATTGTCCCAGTTAATCATTTAGTTTTTTTTTATACATGAGGCAACAGGGCGAAATGTCCATTCCAGTTTCCAATGCGACATCTTCAAATGTCTTGTTTTGTCCAACCAGGAATCAGAAGCCAAAATATCCAGTTTATGTACAATTATGTGTAACAGAGAAAAGCAGTAAATACTCACAACTGAGAATCAGTAACTACTAAAACTAAAATGGCGTAAACGACTTAATCGTTCATTATTTTTCTGTTGATCGCCTAATCATGTAACTGACTGACTGTTTCAGTTGTAGGATTCAAATAATAACAGTGAAGCCATAAATAATCAAAACGATCAACTATTGGGAGTAAGTATTACTATGCTCTTTGCCCCACTGCGTCATCAATTCTGCAGTAGTTGTGGCACGCCATCATTAAGTAATGAAGTGTGAAAAATGTGGAATCCTGTCTGTCAAAATTAATCTGGTGTCACAGTCCTGCGTGTTAACTAACTGGTTACGTTAGTCCTGTGGGGAAAGCTGAGTGTGAGCGGGACAGAGGCGGCTGACCGAGCACCGGCTACCTGGTCGTCAGAGAAGCCTTGAGGATCCCTCAACACAGACCCATATTCAGACTCATGAGGAATATGCTGAACTGTATTACTTTATACAGAGAGGTGTTTCTGGCTTAAGCGGGGTGGACAAAATAATAGAAACATCTGTCCCTTTTAACGTAGTACAATTCAACAGCACCACAAACTGCCACCTGCAAAATGCCCATAAAGCTGATTCAGCATCTCTCTTAAACACCTTCACCACACACCGAACATTATAACCTTCATGACGGTAGGATTTATTGCAGGACCGTTGTATTAACCTGCATTCGTTTTTTGTGCTAGGGGTATCTAGTAAACCCCCAACTTAGTATATAAGCTAATATCGGGCAATATACTGGCCAGGCAGATTTAACGGTATATTTTCTGTAAACTCAACTGAGCAAAGACACTTCATTACACTGATGTAAAACTCGTGTGAACACCCATAACAGTGTAAAGCAGTCCTGTTTATTGATTTGCAACATTGCCAACAATGGCCAGAGATCAGTCTCATGGTATATGTCATACCCAGAACTCAGCTCCGACAGTCTTTCTGCAACATGAAAAAACTAAAGCCCCCTTCCTGAGCAACGCTAGTAAATATGAGAGGATCTGATGCTGTGGTGGGCAACACCTGAGATGGGAGGTTCCTTTACCATGGTACCAAATCATTTCTCAAGAGTGTGAGAACAAATTTGGAAGATCATTCATAAAAATCTAGAATTGACTCATTCAGAGTATGTGCATCTCATTACTCACTTTGACATCGGAGTTGCTCTTTCGGGATGATAAAAGTGGCAAAATGACGTGTCACACTCAAACATGAGTACGATTCATGTTGAACTCAGTTACACTCAGAAACCAGACGTTCTCAACATGGTTTCATTTAAAAAGACTTTGTATATGATTGTATATGTCAGGTATAAGACCTTTCCATTTATAATGTCCCCTGGTTATACAGTACTTCTAACAAGTCTCTTACCGCCAATTGCTCTGCGAAACCACATCCTGCTTTGCCTAGATAGTTGACTTTATTATCTATCTTGACAGCCCTACATTTATTGCATCATACTGTGATTGATATACACAACGGGGTCCAAATGTCTGAGACCACTTTCCCATTCAAGTGACTGCGAAAGTAGTCTCAGAGTTTTGGACCCCACTGTGTATCTGCTGCCAGTTCCTTTGTTGGCACGACCTCGTGTGCATGGAACAAGCATCTTTCTAGAAATACAATGACACCACCAAAAAACAGAGAAATAATCAATCTGAGAGGAAAATTTGTGGAAAAAAACCCCCCAAAAAACAAAAAAAACACTTTGATCAAGGGACAAACAGTTACGCTTCTCAGCACTTTATATTTATCTACAAACTAAAGTGCTGATTTCACAGTTAATGGACATCATTCTCTCACTGCCATCGATAAGGGGGTAAATACAGCCGGCCAAATCGTTCCCAAATGATCACACACTTCCAGTAAAACCCCTCATATTCTATTCCTGTACGTTAATGACCGCCTAGGCCAATTTCACATCTCCAAGAGTATCAAATTGCAGCTATGAGCTCATATGTGTATGAAACAGAGAAGATGATACTGTTGTGTTAAAAAACAAAAAACAACAACAACAACAAAAAGAACTAAGCCTTCTGTGTTTTTTTTTCTGTGTGTGTGTGTGTGTGCTCTTTTTGCTGCATCCGGAGCAGAGTGCAGCTGTGCACAAGGCATCCTGCTACCCACGAGACAGACAACTTAACGACTCACTGAAGCCCTGCGTATCCTCAGTTAGACACGCTGTTTTGTTAAAGATTAACCTGAACGTCAGCTTCCTGGTAAATTACAGTATATTCCTATTAATGCAACTAAAGTGTTCCAGGAAGTGTTATTTCTTCTTCTTTTTGTTTACCCTGGATTTGTACCTGAGATGTGATTTATCTGCTTCTGGACAACACCGGTTGTTCCTCTAATATCTGCACCTGTTCTTTCAAAACATTATATTAATGCTACAAAATAAAAACTAAGAGTTAGACTTTTAGGTACTGTAAATGGCAAACAATATAACCAAATCCTATACATTTTAGCAAGACAGAAGAGTTACTTTAATTCACCAATCAGAGCTGAAATAAAATATGTAATATTGATATTGATCAGGAGGCACAACTGGCATTTTTTTCATATTGTTATATAGCTTGAATGTTGTATTTATCTGGTCTTGGAGGCTGCATCAGAATTAGGTAACAAAAACTATTATATTGTTATTAGGCTGTTTTATCTGAATAAAAGGAACAATGATTGCCTCTACCTGTTTCACTTTCATTTGCACATTAATAATCCTTGTTTCTCTAAATTTTCTTGCATGTTAATATATTCTGGAAGCACCAAGAGTTCCCCTAAATACTGTTGCATTACCAATATTAATGCATTAATCAATAACATAGTGATATGACTTGAACTTTTGTAGGATCTAAAAGATTTTGGAAGTGACTGACATCATTCTCCAGCTGTTTACGATACCATCTTGTCATCATGTCATGTGCGTGCACCAAGTCTTTTGTGAGCATCTCACAATACTTTACAGTTGTCATATTTCTGAATGCATGTAAACCAACCAGTTCTAGCATGAATACCATTGTGCCACAACCAGTACTCAAGAGCATCACTACATGTCAGTGTGTATGTTTTGGGTTTGTGTTCGCATGCTACTCACTCTCTCCCTCTATTTTATCCGTGCCGCGAGTCCAGATAATAGTCCTGGTCTCCAGCTTGACCTGAAATGTCCTTCTCTCTGGCCGCTGGGACTTCTTTGAATAAAACAGTGTCAGTACTGTCCCCAGCTCCAGGTCTCGGTACAGGTTGTTCATCTCTGTGTCGTTGTCCATCCACGGAACAGGTCCGTTGGAAAAGAAGCCTGAGGTCCCTGCCATGTTCACTTCCCCTGTTTGTTATCCGCTTCCTCTCAGAACAATCTGCTCAGTCCAGGCCTAGACAGGGATACCTACAGCAGGAGAAGAGAGGGGGAAACCCATGAAACAACAATTCCCCAGGGACTTCTAGTGTGTCTGTGCTGTACACACATTATACCGCAGTGAAGAGTTGACACATGTTTTAAATAATACTGGAATCCTTACCATACATGTCCTGTACATGTTTATATACGTGCAGAAATGCTGTCAAATTGTACGAGCATCCAAATTATTTTACAATTACTCTGATCCTCATGTGTACACATTTTAAACAAACAATGTTTATTTTGATAAAAATACTCCTACCTATATTTTGAAATATAGGTGAAATGTGGACTTGTAGTATGAGTATTTTCTAAAAGCTTGAAATATGTCAAGTTATGAAATTATTTACACAAAATCCTTACAATAAAAATAACAAAACAGCAGTAAGATATGACAAAAGCAATGCTGCCACAAGAGATAAAATATTGTTATGAAGGACACCTATAAAAAATAATTACACTAAATATTTCATAATTTACAATTTGCTTAGTATGTGAACATCTAAGGTCAGTGTACTTGGTTTTACATAAATATGAACTTATTTAATGTTTTATACATGACGGTACATATAAAACAAACCCTACGGCATAAGTTCATGTAAAGAATAAATGTGGTAATAAAAGAGCATATATATTATATAATACGTAGCTATGCTGCATTAAATCTGTAGAAAAGTGGTCATAATTATAGAAAAACAGGGAAATTGTGTGTTGGCATACAAAGCATATAATCTAAACATTTCATAACATGTATGCTCTTATTGATTTTTCTACATGGTTATGGTTACTCTCAGTATTGTGTACAAATGGAAGCCTGCCAAGACCCTCCAGTAACACCACTGTGATTTATCATCAACACTGATGTAAATAAATGACAGCTGCAACCTAAAAAACGTCCGTCAAGGAGAAAACGTGTGGACTAAGCTCAATCACACCAGATAACTTTCTCTCCAACATGATTTTGCCTTTTCTGAAGCAGCGGGGAGGTTTCGTCTGATTTAGACTTGATATGTTAAAACAACTAACAGGCCTGTAACCTGCTGCAGAGGACAACAAAGTTTCCTTTGGATACATGAGAAATCACATTATTGGGAATACAACTGGTGGCGAATAGCAGCGGAGTGGGATAACAGTGTAACAAGAAACGTCTGGCTATTTTCACAGCGTGGAAACGGGGCCGGTGTGTGCTAGCATTTCGCTGGGCCAAAGAGAAGAATCATGGCTGGTTTCACCTCTGAAAAAAAAAAGCCCAGGTAGCAGGAGGTATTTTGCCGCTTTCTTCTTCCTCTCTTTCGCCTTTACCGTGCGGAGAAAAATCAACTGGAAAACAACACGTCGCAGGGGCTGTTGTGCTTGTACCTACCGCCGCAATCTCGGCCCAACCGCACATCTCCAACGGCTGAAGCTGCTCCTCTCTCCTCTTGCGCTCCCGTCGTCTTTCTCCTTCTCCTTTTTTTCCCCCGCGCCCCGCTTTTCCGTGATTAAATCATCGCTAGGGTCTGAAAAGGCGCTGCGGTCCCGACGATAAAAATCCCAGTTTCCTCTTCTCCCCTCCGGCCGTCCATAGAGAGAGGCAGGCAGACAGCGAGAACCGTGGCAAGACTACGCAAGTTTGTCTGCTCTTAGATCCAGCCAGCGCAGGCCCTTCCCCCCAAGCCGACCACCAGCAGTGTCATCAGACCGGAGTCAAAAACCAGGCATCCGCCGCGGGTTTTCACAATAAAAGTCGTGTCAAAGAACTTCTTACGCTGTTTTGTACGAGACAGAGGGGAGTAATTGATAGGGTTATAGAGATTATATTGTAACATCAACTTTTGCCTCTCAGGTGATTATTATCTTAACATTTTAGTAATTTTTATTGTCAATAACATTAGAGTCAAAGAAAATTGAAACACACAGCCCCAACTACAAAATGTATGTGACATGCCCGTAGCTCTCAAAACATTTTTTGTAGAATTTCAACCCAATTCAAAAATGCATCATTCCTTGCCTCAAAAAGATGACAGCTGGATGAATATCTATGATATTATATTTTTAAACTTTGCATGTAAATAAAGGTTATTATTTACATTAACTGAGCTAAGGCATCATCTGGGGACAGAGGTAATGTCCAAGGATGCACCTGGTGCTGTAAAGTAGCTTGACATTCATTTGTGAATACCCATCAGACCTGACGGGACATTAACAGGCACTGACTGAGGGCGTATTTTACTTGTATCCAAATGTAAACCTATCCAGAAGTACACAGTTAAAACGGTGAGATGTACAGATGATTTTTCTCTTCTTCAAGTTTTCGGCTCCTTACATTAGGTTATGGGATTTTTGTGTTGCCCTCATATATAAGTAATTTATGGGTGGGTACCCTGCCATAAATGCATTTATTAAACTCACAACACAGCAGTGTTTGTATCAACTCTGTGTGGATTTCTAAGGCTGTACCTTGGGATGGCTCAGCAATGGCTGCACATCACCGAAAGGCTTCAACTTAACAACCATCATCAGTGCATTTAACTACTCTTGGCACTTGTTGATAAATCTTTTGGTATCTTTGAAATTGAATTGCCTTTTGTTACATGATCTTCAACTTTCAGTCAAAAAGTCTTGCTTTACATGTGGTCTGTTCTGAAGTCCCACATCGAAGAGCTGCATGTTATTGCAAACTCCATGCATGTATTTTGGAGATATTTAACCTACTTCCGGTATAACCTCGTATATCTCTTGTTCGCTTAACGCAGCTCATCCCTCCAGTAGGAGCGCCTGTATCGGCCTCTTAAAGACGCAGCCACTCCACTTATTCTGTACTGCCTCCTCAATATAACCTTTATCACAACTTGTCAATGAACAGGTAACTTAATAATTATTTTCCCTGCACTAATACTGCACTGAATTACAGATTAACATACCAACACAATCTCTTGCTGTTTTGTTCTCCTCCTTATGTAATTGGGTAAAAGGCTACGTTTCACTTTTATTATTTATGTAAATAGGGACGTACGTAAGTGAAAATAAAAATAAAAATTGATAAGTGAACTACTTTCGATACATATTTGATACACACTTGACTGATTGCTGCTGATTACCTCTGACAGGATTATGTAATGTGTTGTATACTCAGGGAATGAGCCTGCTGTTTCTCACACAAAAAAAAAAGCAGTCAGGACAAAAGGGGGCGGGTGGGGGTTTTATTCTGAAGACTACAAAGCTCAAAACAATAAGTATTCAACCAATCAGGGGTTGTGTGAGAAATGATCAAATAGCAGGAAATATTAATGACAAAAGTTGGAATATCCATTCACATTTGGAGATCAATTCAAAGAAGACACTTTCTGCTTAATTATAGCAATACAAAAAAACAGCACACTACAATGATAGACTTCTGTGATTTTTTTTTTTGGCAAAATCCACATCCCTCTTAAAAAAACATGTCTGTCACTTTTAGCTCTGACACACAAAACATTAGGCTGTACTTCAGCTGTTTCAAGTAACTGAGAGGAACGTTACGTCTTATTCACTGTAAAACTGTGGAAACAGACACACACATACACACAAGTTGCATATGAGCAATGAAGAGCTTTTTGTTGACAATGCATACAGCACCCATTGAAAAAAAAAAAACAACAAAAAAAAACATGATTCATAGTCACTGAGAAATGACAAAAAATATGTACATCCCTGAAATAAACAGCAAAATCAAACAAAAAAAAAAAGAAAAAAAAAGATGACATTCTGTGTGCTAATAGTTATATGGGCATAGTGCTAGGGTTTCTATTCGTCACACTGTCATCAGTCTGTCAGGCTCATTTTACTGTACCAATCTTTCACACTAAAATTCCACAAATTGAATTTCATCATATCATTATCTCTCTCATTTTGTTTCTCACAGTCTTCCCATACAAACATTTATTAATTCATTATTCTATGAGAATATAGAATTTCTCAATAAATCTGATGGCTTACAAATTTCAGTACAGTCGTGTCTGGCAAAAGATAATACTAATGTGTTCATAGTTGTTTGATCATGGGCAGATACCTGCAGCTACATACACACTACTGTGATTTTTTTTTTTTTTTAAAAAGCGATGCCCTTCGGGAGCTTGGTCGAATAGTTGAGGAGTTATTATCCCATATTCACAACCAATCTATATGTACAGCACAATTATTTATCTGTGGTCACAGCTCTAACAATGTTTTTAGCGTCTTCCTTTACAGCCCTGCAGTAACCACACAGTGGAATCATTTGACATCAACTACAAACCATCTTTACAATCAAAGGCTTGGGTAGAAAAGGTAAAACATCATGTGTGTTTAAAACTCGTAGTCCTTTTCAGCCATGTCAATTGCCCAGGCGAACTTCTCTCTCTGGGTTTTGTTGTAGATCTTCTCAATGGGAACGTCACATTTCTTGCACCTGGAGAGGAGGGAGGACGGACCAGTTTAAGGGCTAAAAATGACTGAGCTCAGCCACTCACTGGCCGCATCCACTACTCACTATTCACATCTGGGAAATTCCATGAAGGCGACTAGACAGTGAGTCAGATGTCAGCAGAAAAAATCTAAAACTATTCAGCTCATGTGCACCGCGTTAATGTTGTAGGGACTTGATTAATGACCATTGTTTGTTTACTGCTTTTTATACTGAACTGTGAAAGAGTCCACTATGTATTACTATACTACACTGTATATCCACTATAATCCAGTGTCTTTAGAGACAGTCCACATGTACAGTATACTGAACTTATGGTGAAACTTTGACTCACTCCTTTGACAAGGTCCAGGTATTGATCTTTTTCACAACATACATTTTGACTTGTCACTGCAGGAAAAATACAGGTCAAGCAAATTTCATTAACGATGGCTCACTTCTGTCCCAGTGAGCCGTGACACGGAGCCAGCTTGCATAACACCAGGGCCTCAAACTATAGCTCAACTAAATGGAATGCCCCCCTTATTAAAGTTATTGATTACAACTCTGCTCTTCCTGTTATGACATGCCAAAATGTCTGCTGTGAGGAAGGTCTATTGTGTTATGCTGTTCGGGGACACTTGGATAGAACAGGGCATTGTTAATGTTATTAGTAAAAACCAAAAAAGTCAAAATGTCTGCAGTGAAAGAGGCTTGTGGCGTGAATTCTGAACTTCTGTCACATTTCTGGCTGAGACGCCCGGTGGCTTTAAAATGTTTTCAGTTCTCGTGACTGCTCGGGCTCTGAAATGCAGGAACATCGCAGCTATATTCTAGTATTATGCGCCAAGATGCGCATGAAACATTGCAGATTTAAAACCAAGGACTGCCAGGAATCCTGTGTGATAAGGGTTCAAATTTTAAGGCACACCTGTTCTGATTTAGGATTAAACCCCTATTCCGACTAACTGTTAACTCAACTGAGAGACATAGCAAGAATGAAGGTGCTACGCGGTACGGAAAAAGGTGGCGATGAAACAGTTCAGGTTGGACTGCTAATGAATAATATATAGGTATAGCTAGCTAGAGGCTAACTAAACAGAAAAAACTGATAAGCTCCCAATTCATTTGACAAGGTTTCTCTCTGCATGACAGGAAAAATACGCCTCCCCGGCACCAATCAACCCGACTCAACTCAGTGTTTTCATCTCTGTTACACATATTCACAAACATACAACTACAGTGTAGACCAGGTTCCCATGCACCACCCTATTAGGGGGGACCCCATCCCTTACGCCTTACAACCAGGCAAAACATGGAGCATTCCTGTATCCATTGTGCTTGAGGAGGAGGCTCTCCATAAATAGCTGTGGGGCATGGGTTAGGGAGGGCGGACTACTGTTCCCCCGTCTCTGAGGCCTGGCCCTCCATTCAGCCACAGACAGCTCCTCATTGACTTCCCACATGGAGGAAGGAGTGCTGTTTGGGGACGCTCCCTGGCTTTTAGAAACAAACCCCATTGTTCCTCACACTCACACGCTTTTCTTCCTCTTATTTTCCTTCTGCAGCCGTTAGCTTTTTTGCTTGTGCTGCTCCTTTTCCTACAATGCAAGAGCATTTCCTGCCTTTTGTCACCAAGGTAGATATGCACCCCCCCCCCCCCCCCCCCCCCACACACACACACACACACACACACACTCTCACCCACCCAGAGAAAGCTGGCCTATTAAACAGTAGGTGGTTTGCTAATTTAATGTCAGTTATTTTTACTGTAGTGACACCTGTAATCAAACGATAGCTTGTGGTTAATAAACTGAAGTGAGCAACATCTGCTGCATCACATACATACCATGCAACAGAGATGCGTGGATCCAGGTAGTTGAGCTTGGAGGTGCCCAGGGCAATCTGCTTGTTCTCCTCTCTGTCTGTGGCCTGCACCTGGAGCTTCATCAGCTGCTCCTCTATCCTCTGGACAGCTTTACGCTTCACCTCCACAGCCCTGAGAGAGACACACAGGAAGACAGAGGAAGGAATAAGTACAGGTACAGAGGGAAAGAGAAAGAGACACAGATCGAGATGCACAGAGGAACAGAGACAAGGGAGAGACAGAGGGAGGAAGAACTATGCCGACAAACTAAACATCATGAACTTGATGTTTAGGAGGCAACCAGATAAAACTTTGTGGCCTTACATCCCACCTGAGATGAAGAGCTTTCAGTAAGTAACGGATAAGACTGTGATAGTCTCTTGCACCGGTTAGCAGCGCTCAGGCGTTCTTACTTTTTGCTCTTGTCATCATGGGAAGCCTTGTGATCAGCCTTGGCAGCCTTCAGCTGCTTCCTGGCTGCAGACAGTTGATTCTGTTTCTCGTCAATCTGCAATCACAACAAACGCACATCTTTATCATGTGGAAAGGGAACATCTTCATCAGCAACATTTTACTTTAAGGTGGCCAAGATGTTACTGAGACATCACTGTTATTTCGAGGGACAACAAAAACCGAAGAAAGGTGTAACATGAGTTTTACCTTGGTCTGAAGGTTTTGCATGGACTTCTCAAATGTTTTAGGTGGAGCTCTCTGGTGGTTACAGAGGATGGCCACTGCCCGGTTGGCCCGATTGTAGGACAGGATCTTAGCTGGGATGCTGTCATCAGCTGGACACAACAAGGTAGGAGAAGTTTAAAATGATTAAAATTTGAAATCATTGACCTACATATTAATATATAAAGGCAGAATATATTTTATTCATAGTATTTTTGTAACTGAACCATCTATACAGTGACCTCTTCTTTATGTAATTATACATAATCTGTCAAAATATAGATATTAATTGACTGGGAAGGCTTTCAAAGTTAGGATGTGTATACTTCAAGTTCAAAACCCAGACCCCTTCACTTCTTCTACAGACCGCAGTATAAATTCACTTTGGCCCCTTCACCTCTCCGCTATGATACTGTAAACTAAGCTCACATTCCTGTTTCGCACTTCATTTATTTCATTTGTGTTGGAGCTAGAGCGGACCAAGTATTATTTACAAGGTGGTTCTGCTTTATTATTTGTCCCTGTCAGGTATGTTTTGTTGTACATGAGTTTATGTTCCATGTTGAATATTTCATTACGAGGCCCTTTGTACTGCTGTCCTGCGGGAGAGAGGAGCTGGAGCGAGCAGGTTTATTTGCATGAAGGTTCTGCTTTATTATCTGTCCTTGTCAGAATAAACAGATTTAAACTCCAAAGAGATCCTGGTGTCACTGCATCTTCATTGCTAACAAACACAACACAGACGCCACCTGTTACATGTTACACATATACATGCATATTTATGCAATATGCAACTGAAGAGACAGATTACTGATAAAACCACAATCCTATACTGTGTTACTTTATAATTCCTTGCAGGCATTGATTTATTGAATGGATTTAATTACTTTTTTAAGTGTTCGTTTTGTTTGCTCTTGATGTTGATAAACAATATGACTGTAACCTCAATCCGCCTAAAGTTATTCCTGTTATTACATCCAGTGTAATCATCTATTGAGTTTACAGCAATGTGTGTTGGATCCAATTCCCGAACATTTAAAGTCCAATTATTTTCTTTGGTGCTTCAAAAGACTATAAAACATCATGCACCATGCAATCTAACAATTAAGACCTATGCAATTTTTGTTTATAGGAAGACTTCTTGCCAGAATCAATGGGCAAAATGTGTCAACGCATCTTTTACATTTTACATTTCAAACTTGAGTTTTTGTTGAATTCCACAATCGCAGTAAAATTTTGCAACGTCACAAAGAGTGATTTCAATGTGTACTTGTGTTTAGAAACTACATGGCTGTTATTCTAGTGAGCTGCTTTGTTGTTGTCGTGGTTGTTGTTGTAACTGGCTGTGGCTGCTGTCACTCACTGCAGGTAAGTTCCTTGAGCTGCTGTTGGAGGGTGATGGAAGCGTTGTAGGTACGAAAGACCTTGGCTGTCAGTCCATCCATCAGCTCCTGCAAGTGTTTATTCAGAATAGAAGTCTGCAGGAGACACAGAGAAGCAGAGCGTGAAAAGCAGAGGAAAGAGAAGCGGTGGGGAACAGAGCGATACAAATTATTATGATTATTAATTTAAAGATAGATTTTCACGTGTGTTTCTCACATTCAGTCTGTCGAAGAGGTCGTCTTCTGGCTGCTTGTTCTCCAGAAACAGCTGAAGGTTTTTAAAAACCTGTTAAGAAATCAACAAAGATTTGCTGAGCATGAATTCAACACTTCAGTTAACTGTGCTCATGTATGCACTATCAAATTTCTGCCACATGGGTGTGCTATATTATTTCTGTTCATGATGACAAGTGCAGGCGGTTTATTGTAGGTTTGTGTTTTTTTTTGTATACACTTCTAAATGTATGTAGGGATGCAGAAGAAGAGGAAGTGTAGCAGTACATTAGATAGTGCAAAGGTGTGCTGAAGAGTTTGTGACTGAAAATAACAGATAACTAGTGTGTGTGTGTGGGTGGGTGTGTGTGTGTGTGTGTGTGTGTGTGTGTGTGAGATTGTGTGTGAGTACATGCCGGTAATAGCAGGAAACAGACCGACCTCTGAGGCAGAGCAGGCGGAAAGGTTTTAGTGCCTGATCACCTGTCTGTGCAAACATCCTACTCAGCCTGGCAACTTCTTATCTCATTAACACTAAATTCACATAAATGTCAAATGCACACCCAGCACCACCCTAATAAAACCAGATATCACAGTTCAGTGCTTTAATGTATCTGCCACAGGTCCTCTTGTCTCCCTTCTGCTCTGTCTTTACCTCCTCTCCTCTCTTTTCCTTTTCCCTCTCTTACCCTCTTCTCCACAGGGATCCGGTTGTAGTAGCGGATGGAGTCTTTTCCCAAGAAGTCGAACTCCACCACGTACTCCTGGTCATCCATTTTGGGGTACAGTTTGATGTGCTCCACCCGCAGCGAGCAACAGCCGACTGTGTCCGCTGTCTCGCCTTCCTCCTTTTCATTACCTGCCCTCAGTGCCAGCTACGAGGGAAACCCCATACATTAGGATCATGATCAAGTTGTAAAGGTGACACATTTTCTCAGGGATTTATTCTATAAACTTGGGTGCATGCATCAACTAAGTTAAAATATTGGTGGTTGTAATAAGTATTAGTATTTTATCATTACAATTTCACCGTACTTTACTCACCTTGTCTATGAAATAAAGCGCCACAGCTCTCTGCCTGATCCTCATCTCTTTTGATTTCCAGTCGTCTCTATATTGGTTTCGGATGCGATCTACACACTTCTTCAACCGTCGGGCAGTCTCATATTTCTGCCAGTCCTTCTCCCCCTGCACAAACATACACAAACAGCTCTTTTGGTCAAATACTGGTAAAATATGTAACCTCCGATACGGGTTAGGATTAATACAAAACTGAAGCTGGAGGCTCAGTGTTGAGACAGCAGGCACCTTGATCCTGGAGCTAGGATTCAACATGATGTACTTGATGGAGCCCTGGATGTTCTCTGTCCAAGACGCCAGCCAGGTCACCTTGTTATCATGGCGAACCTCCTTCCATTTTGTCCCTGGGGGAGGTTTAGGGTGCTTGGAGTCCCTACAGAAAAAGGAGGCAGATTTAGATAGATGAGAAACATGTTGACACCATTCCCCCCTTTGTTTAGCAAAGCATTTTCCACAGCTTGGAGCATTTCTGTCTAACTCCACTGATGCTGTGTTTCTACTTGTGTGTTGATTACGGTGCATTCCTCCATTTTTCATTGATACAATAAGCCATGGACCAGACTGGGGCTGCTCGATTACCAAAAATAAAATCATATTGCGATTATTTTGTCAGATATTGCGAATTCAGTTGGAATGGGTATTTTTTGCATTTCCTTTTCACTGAAAAAAATATAAAAATGATGATGTGATTTTTGTTGGGCTTTGTACCAAACAAACATTTTCCTTTACGTCTGCAGAATATGATTTATAGGCCACGGCGTCTCTGAAGCACCACGACGCTTATAGTGTTAACAATGCACAATAATGTTGTGACAAGTTTTACCTTTATCAAAAGAATTGCAGCTCCTGCGATTTGGATATTGCACTTGGCCATATTGTGATTTCGATTATGTTTCGATTAATTGTGCAGCTCTAGACCAGACCATGATTAATTCTGTATTATAAACACTTCAGCTATGACACAATAGAGTAGGGGAGAGTGAGGTAATTAGTGCCAAGGGGCAAGTAGTGCCACCCCTGTTATCTAGAAAACCATAGAAGAACTTGGTCATGTGACCACATATTTTTGAAGAGGCATCTATTTCACTCATCCTGCAAAGAAGGGAGACACATGGCTTGAGAGGTAAGCACATTTAAGTAAAAAAAAACAATTTTTTGCCCTCCAAAGTAAATTTTCTATGATCATGGTTTTTTGATTGCTGTGTTTGAACAATTATAGATAACTTTGAAAACAGTTCACACATGTTTTAGTGCTTTAGTAAGCTACACCATGAGTCTATACGGTTAGCATGATGCAAGCTCAAAACAGCTAGGGGATGCATTTTTTTTTTTAAATGGTGGGCTTGGGGTAATTTGTGCCAAAGTGCCTTATGATTATGTACTATATATTGCTTTATTGTATTTTATTGTTATTGTACATTGTATTCTTTCATTTGATCACTAAAACTATGTGACATTCTTAATTTTAGACCAAAATCCATCATGCCACGTGAATACAAACGGAAGACAGAGAGGGTTTCAACTCCTCTTGAGAAATTGGAAAGAGCAGTAAAAGAGGTGCAACAGGGGAAGACGATGTGTCCGGTTGGAAAGGAGATGAAGATCTGCAGGATGACCATAAAAAGATATATGGATAAGAAAAAAATAGGAGAAGTAACAAAGCCAGGCTATGAAAGAACAGCAGTGGCCAAACGAGTCTCCACTTAGCGATGCCACTGATTATGAGAGTTCAGATGTCCAGAGTGATGATGATGATGATGATGGTGATGGTGTGATCTGTCTGCTGGTAACTTTGTCATTGTGAGGTTTGCAGGTAAAAAAATCCAAATCCTATAACTATGTTGGATTGGTGGAGAATGTTGAAGGTGATGAGATCAGTGCAAAGTTTCTGAAGCAAAGTTGTAAGAGGTCTGTTGATGGAAAGCCCATTTTCACATTTAGAGAGAATGATGAAGGAGTCATCCCTAAAGGTGATGCGCTCAAGAAACTACCCACACCACAAAAACTTGGTGGTACTGCTAGAAGGGAGCATAAGTTCACATTTCCATGCAGCATTGAAAAGTGGGATGTTCAGTAGTAGGCCGAATCTGTGAAGAGATTCAGATGCAGATCATTTGCATGATTAGGTTTTCATTTTAGTTGCTCTGAGTCTAGGTGTGTTCATGTCTTGTTTAAGTTCATGTCAGGCCTTGTTTGTTAAATAAACGTTAAATAAGTCATTTTGTATTGAATTTGTCTTGCTTTTATATAGCATTATCGTTTGTGAGATTAAAATGATCTGTTTTACTTCAATTATCAATGGCACAATTTACCCCAGTGTATTCTCTCTAATGGCACAACTTACCCCGCACCGAGGGCAAGTTGTGCCACAAGCCCACTTTTTTTTTCTAAAGCTATATTTCTCAAACAGTTTATTTAAGATCCAAAGTGATTGTTCCCAGGGATGCACAACATCCTAAACTATATGAACATATTTTAGTTGGAGGCATTACTGTAATCCCCTTGCTTTAAAGGCACTTTACCCCACTACTTACCCCACTCTCCCCTACAGAGAAATGCCACTGTAAAACAAACCCCATTGTGACCAGTATGTTGGGGGTTAACGTATCCTCCCTGAGTAGTGTTATTGTTTGCACACACACGGCAGGACAGGAAGACTACCTTTGACACAGTGCCGGCATGTGTGCGAGTGCGTGTCAGTGATACATCTGCTGTACTGTACGTGCCACATGCAGCACGTACATTCTTTCGCCGGCGTCCCTGGGATGGCAACTGAACGCAACAAATTAGCCTTTCCATAAACCCTCTTGCACACACTCTTGCCCTGGAGGCTTAGAGATAAAAAGAAAAAGTATTCCCTCCATAAATAAATCCAGCAATTACAACATGACAGTTAGAAGATGAAAGAAAAGATAACGGGACATAAGAAGAAGAAGAAGAAAAAAAAGAGGTTCAACAGGGAGATAATGGTGAAGAACAGGACAGGGACTGTATGTCTGAATGTGACCTTTTGACATACTAATAACTCCACAAGCACCCACTTAATATATCCTCTTCTCACAAGCACACACGTTCACATTTACCCTTGTAATTCATACTTCAGACCAACAGTATTCTTTTACATAACATCACCTGTATTGGTTTGACCGGCCAACTTGTGGTAAAAACACAGAACTTGAGATTCACAGGTTTTGTGTTCTTCCTATCCCTAAAATCAAATAAAAATGTAACAATTCATGGCAGTGAGGCTAGTGATAATGGCGGGAATGAGATTACCCACTTGCTACAGTTAATGATGATGTCTTCAGGTCTGATGCGGCGTTTCAGCATGCCCATCTTCGGATGGTCACCTCGTCCTCGGAAGAGGCCCGGCGGCTCAATGCGGAAGTTTCCAATCCTCTCCTTGTGGTTGTCCATGATGCAGAAACCGTACTCCTGGAGGAGCCTCTCATTCTCCTCTTTGATTTTCTACAAAGTGTTTAAAAATATAGTACAATGAGATATTGCAAGATGTTTTTAGGGCTGGGAGAGTCTGCATGAATGCAGGTCTACCTGTTTCTCCTCTTTTGACATCTGTTTCCTGGCCTCTGATTGGGCCTTGAAGTACTCATTCATATCACTGAAGTTGCACTTGTTCAGGTCAGTGATCTTTGACTTCTCCTCTGATGTCATTTCCTACAATAAAAGAGATAGATAAGATATCTGAAGCATGCTTAATTTAAATGCTTGGACTTGACACCATCTGTGGACTGTGGCTCTTGTGCTGTAATTGACACACTCCTCACCTTCCTCCAGTCCTTGAAGAAGTTCTTTCTGAAGATGTCCTTAGTGGTGTACTCATGATCCAACATCTTGGCAAAAAATGTGGTTACCTCCTCAGCAGGAGCACTAAGTTTCATAGGCTTACCTACAAATACGGAATAATTATACTTTAGTCTTGACTGAAGATAATTAAAAAAAAAAAATGTTACAACTTATTTTTTACACAGACTCACCATCGTAGTAAAATCTGACTTTGTCAGGCAAGGGTTCGTATGGAGGTGCAAACACTGGACCCTTATGTTCAAGGAAGCGCCATTTGGAGCCATCAGTGTATCTTTCCTCCTCCCACCTAATCATCAAAACAACAGAATACAAACCAGTGAGAGAACAGAAAAAATATGGTATCTACTTCTCAGTGGCTGTTTATAACAGCTAACTGTTCTTGGTGTGTAATTTCCTGAGGAAAAGAACAATTTGACCCCAAAATGATCTTCTTACCATTTCCACTTCTCCTCTTCTTCCTTTTTGGCTTTCTTTCCTTCTGTTACCTTTTTGTCTTTTGTCTTCTTTTTGGGCTTGATGTCCTAAAACAAGTGGAGAGAGCAGAATAAATCCGGAGAACATAAAAGAGCTAATACTCCAGCCTGGAGAATATGACAACACATTCATCAAAATGATGTACAAAAACAAAAAATGAACCTCGTCCTCCTCATCTTCTTCGTACTCATGTTTCCTCTTCTTTGCCTTTTTGTCGTGTTCTGTCTTGACTTTTTTGGGCTTGTATTCAAATCTGAGAACAGTATATTGATAATCAAATTGTGTCTCATAACACAGAATTATAGACAACCAATTCTATAAATGATTTGGATTCATTTGAACGATACCCACTCTTCATTGTCGTACTCTCGTTTGGTGGACTTGTTGTGTTGGGGAGAGGGGTAGAAGCCGTTGTCTTCTTCAGGCTCGCTCTTTATGGCTGCTGGGCTTGTGTCTCTGAGTCGCACATTGGAGATATGGAATTGCATATTAGTGAAGCAATATCCCATTCACCATAACGAAGCAATAGCTAAGCCTGCGGTTAATTCTTTCCAAAATGATTTATGGCTGGAGCTGCTTTATAATTACTTTCATTTCACATCAGACACAACAAAGTGATGCTGTTTACCTTACGTGTCCATTTTCCTTCTCCTTTTTAGGCCTGTCTACATGGGATGATTTGATCTGTGAGAGACAGGGAAAAACATATTAGATTTTCCCATCTGTGGATAATTAAAATTCACTTCAACAGTGTTTAAACTGTCTAAACTTTAACTTATGGTCAGAGTTCACGGGGGGCTGGAGTTGCCATCTGTATACTTATTAGTTTTATGTTTTGTTTTCTCATGACTGCAATTTCTGGAAGACACTGGGATACATCAATAAACACAAGAGTTATATCAAAACCACAAAAAAATGATGATCATGAGAAAACAAAGCTTTTATGTTAATGCACCAAAATAATTATTCTTTAATGATGACAAAACATAATATTTTCATGACAGGCCTCTACCGCCTTTCATAAAAGACAGACTGACTATGAACAGACCTTCTCCTCTCTCCTCCTCTCTTTGTCCTTGTCTTTCTCTTTGTGTTTTTCCCTGTGCTTGTCTGAGCTGCCGTCGCTGTGCTTCAGCTTCTCTTTGTCTTTGTCTCTGTGTTTCTTCTCAGAGTGCTCCTTATGTTCGCTGGAACACAGAAGCCACAGAGGTCAGAGATCAAGTGCGAAGAGGTCAGACGTGCTCCAGATGCATAGAGACACAGAAAAAAAAAAAAAAAAAAAGCAGCAACCACCAGCAATACAAATGTAACTGTTTTTGACAAATAATGACAGTGTCGGGGACGGCTGCCAGCAGAAATGGCCAAAGTCGTGACTTTGCTAATATACTGCAGCCCACAAGTATTTCAACCAGACAAAAAGAAACCATAGCAAATGTCCATACTGGTTCAAATTACAAATGAGCTGCAGATGTCATTCATAAAAGCACATTTTCGCCAGTCATTGTGATGTATGTTTGCTGATTTAACATGGCAGGGTTCCTGTCAGTTTCAATGAAATGAGCATTACCCTCTGTGATTCTTTCATGTCTGTGGAAAAGCTTGCCTTTTTTTTATATGTTCTGAATGGACAGAATCTGTGTCATTATCCTTGTCGTTTAAGATTCAGTTATGACAGCTAAAACCACCAGAATTCATACTGGTAAAAATGAAGCTTTGTGAGGATAAGTGCATGTTAAGAGGTAATACTGAAAAAATAATAATTTCAGGGGCTGTAGGCAACTTCAGTACACAAATAATAGCTTAAGACAGACTCAACACACGTACTGTAAAAAAAAAAGAAAGGAAGGAAAATGTAGATTTCCTTACCTGTTGCTGTGCTTCAGTTTCTCTCGCTCCTTGTCTTTCTTGTGATCTTTGTGTCTGTGTTCCTTGTCTTTGTGCTTGTCTTTATGTTTGTGAGTATCTATGACACAAAGGAGATATCAACTTGTTTCGCTGCATTAAAAAAAAGTCTGAAAACAGAATATTTTTGCCCATTGTGTATATACAAGAATCAGTCTTTTCATTTAGCTGTCTACGCTTATAGATCTAGATGTCCCTAGTGTTTATTTGAGCTAGGAGGTGTATTCACATAAACTGAAGAGAAAAAAGCAAAAGCAAACCCCAGTTCCATACAGGGGTCAACAATTACGTACAACCACAGGTCAGTTTTTTCAGCACTGTTCGATGAGACGCCAACATAGTTTTATAGTTGCGGTGGTGATGCAGATATCTATTGTATGCTGCATATATTTTATTTTCAAGTGTTTTATTTGTATTTAGGATCATGTTTGAATGCAGGTGTCATTTTGTGAAGGCTAACAGAGCTACAGTAGCTCATTTAACACTCATTTGGCAATAAACTGACTCAAAATTGACAGTGGCTGACCTCATTTACTGTATGGCCGACTGGAGGTGTCGTAAATGTTGTTGTTGCCTTAGAAACCTTTTTTCTTTTTTTTAATCAGCAGGTCATTTCTGTTAGACTGCCAAGTATATGTGTTTGACAAGCCAAGTGTTGACTATTGTTAGATGTTATCCTGTCATATTTATTAGGATTTACATAAGCCATGTATATACACTGTTAACTACAGTAGATTGATGAGAAATGATCTAAAAGGTTTGATAAACTATAAAAGGAAAACATCAGCTTTCCCTGTGGGGAAAATTATTTTGGGCTGCTATTTGCCTATCCCTGCTTTAGTGTTTACCACAAGATCGCTGTAATATTACAACTATGTTCTAACAATATTCATCACCTCCAATATTAAACAACTTTTTTTTCAGCAGGCTGTTGTCCAACTTTTGATGTATTTTTTTAATAGGAACTATGAGGTAACACTTGAGAGGCAAAATCGTTTTCCTACTCTCAGTGCAGCTTCTCAAATGGTTATACTGTTAACAATTTTACATGAGTCTTCGTACTAAGAATATTTCCCGCTGAGTGAAACCCCACCTGAGGTAGACCTGGTTTGGCTTGATCATCACCTCGTGGCCCCCTGTTGTCATGGCAGTTTAATAAAAGCGTTATCTGCTATTGTCACATGAAACAGTAACACACATCCCAGCTATAAACCTACAGACTGCTTTTATCAACAGCAAATCAGGCTGCAAATTAAGCCATCAAGAAATAAAAAAAAAGCCCTCTCAACTTTATAATAGTAACGGTTACTCTTGTGCGGATAGTATAATTTGTGCGACAACAACAACAACAAAAAAAGACTGCTGAACGCATATGCTTTTAATCACGTACTGTAACTTTTCTTTTCTGTGACTTTGAGTTACAAACTCATGCGTGAGGATTCCCTGTTGGCAGTGCAGATAAATGTCTCTCGCACGGAGATGGAGGCGAGAGTGCAGCTGGTGGTGAGATACGGGCAGGGAGAGGCGATAAGCTCCCAGCTCTCGCCTCCATATCACGGCAGACAGTTGGCTCACCGATCGGCGCCCTGACCGCTACATACAGAAAAAGAAAATGGCGCAGAGACTAAGTCCTCAGCCCCAATTCTGCCACTTTCGGCTCCAAAATTCGTTGTAAATGCACGCACACATTATCAATCTAAAGCATGCAAAATAAACACGATGCCAGGCCCTTTCGGAATACCTCATCAGATTAAAAAACCGAGGGTGGCAAGTGTACATTTCAGACCCTCTTTTTGAACAATAGCCGCAAGAGAGTGGAGGAGAAGGGACTTAGTCTCTGGGACGCCATTTCTGTCCTTTTAACAACTAACAGTAGACAGATCACGATTCTGACTGGAAATCAGGGTCAGTATGAATAAAAAAATCCTCATCAGAGGACCTACCGCTTCCTTTAGATCCCGAATTGACCTGGAAATTGTGAAAAAGGATGTTTTTAATATTTCAATTTTGAAAATGCCGGTAGCTCGGGTTATTCAAGTTTCAATTGGCATACAGCTGTACCCGAGAAATAACGTTTATTTTTGCTGCAACAAAACGCAAATACTGCACATAATTTCAAAGTTTTCACTGAAATGACAAAGAGAGCAGCGTAACTTGTAACATTAGCTAACATTTCTTCACCGTTATTTCACACCAAGACGATTAATACTTGTCAGTTATGTCCGTTATTGCCGAGGAATTCATACAAACTGACCAGAAAAACACGAATTATTGACAAAAAGCTACCTGAGAGCCTCCATGTCCATGATCTCCGCTCATGGTCAAGTTGTTTTTGTTTGTAAAGCAGGTGAAGTTATCACAGTAGACAGCTGTTGAGGATGCGAGGCTCAGGGAACCCTCACTGACACACTGGAATGGAGTCCCAACGTTCACGGACTGCGCATGCTCACACCAACCTGAACACAGAAGATACTCTGCGTGCTCCCTACCTGAGGCACAATCCAAATATCAGCCATCAAGCCAGTGTGGACACTTTAATTTCTCTCATTATTAGCCTATTTTACTACGTTCATAAAGGACTTGTTTCTGCTGGGGCGTAGCAGCTTCAGTGGATCCTGAATTCCCCTTATACCCTATCAATTCCTACTATCAGCCATCAGTAGTAATATGAGTAATTCACTTCTTATAAGCAACATATTTTTCAAAAGGAATCTTTGTAATGCTTTATGTTACAGGCGGTTCATGGAAGGCTTATGAGAAATGGGGTACAGACAGGTAAAACATCCCACAACACCTCAGTATTTATCTGGTGTCCCTGTGTATAAAACTGTACATCAAACTTCAACCCTCCAGCAGCTACAACAGGAACATGCTGCTTACACACTGATGCTTCAGTATTAATCACATAATGATTAGTCACAAATATTAATATATCAGTCGGAGCAGTCTACTATTCACTTCACTACTACACACCTGCATTTCCGTTGGTGAGCATTAGGTGCCGTCTGTACTTCAATTTCTCTTCACGTAAAGGGAGAGGAGACCTGACTATTAACATCGCCCTCTACTAAGTGCTTCTCAGAAATCTAGGAGTTTAACACAGTATTGGGAAGAATTAAAAAACTGTGACCAAAGCTTAGGCCCTTGGGAAAATACATGAATCATATTACTCAGTTTCACGGAACAAAAGCAGTAGAAAATTTAATTCAGTTTTACAACATAATTATACAATCATAACAAGCTCCATTATCAGTCTTCACATGATTAATCCAGCATTTAATATAAAAAGCACATTCACACAAACACATACTGTATGCACACATTCTAACTACAATCTCACATAATAGCATGGACAAAACAATAGCATAATTCTTTTTAAAACAATCTGTACAGGGTTTCCTCTTCCAATGAAAATTCATAATCTGGGACAGAGAAACCGATATCAAATGATTCACAGCGGAAAACAAAAACATTTACAGTACAGTTCACAGGTTGTCACAACTGCAGTTGTGTCTATTTAGACTTCCTTCGTTTGGCTTGGGTGGGGCTCGCTCCAGTTTCTGTTTAAAAGCACATACAGGTGCATTAGGGAAACAGGTAGTAATACCATATGTATAGCTTAGGTGCAGTGAGAGATATTCTTCTTGTGTGTTTACCTTTTACAGCAGCACTGGTTCCAGGCCTGGCTGATCTCTTCCTAATGCCACTGTCTGCTACTGGCTCCTCCTCCACCTCCTTCTCTGCCCGGGAGCTGCGTCTGCTCGGTCCCTTGGGCTTCTCCACAGCAGCTCTGGGAGGACCACACAGAAAAACAACAAACGACAAGGAAGAAAAGGACAACGCAAGGATGTGTTATTAAACATGCACAGGTGTGAGTTAACTCTGCTCTACTCAGAGAAAGGTATAATACCACTCAGGACTGCTGTTTTTCCTCGTCTACCACAGATACTGTCCGTCTTCATCCCGACAGCATCCACTACGTCGATATGATCACTGCTTGTGTCTTTGCAGCGCCAACATGTTAAAATACATACCTTGGGACTAAGTTGATGGGCGTCTTTCTTTTCTTTGCCCATCTGTGATAGAAGTGGAAAAACAGCGGTAAACTATAAACTGTGCTGAACAAACATGGCTTCACTTCCCCACCATATTATGACAATCCCCAGGAAAAGAGATATGGCCATAACGGTCAGAGGAGTAGTACAGCTTTCTTTGTGATAGGCTGTTCTTTATTTAAACTTCTGACATGCATTAATATTTTTATATTATTGCATGCTAATCATACATACCAAGTGCTGAGGCCACGTGGCTCATTGTTTTCACCCGCTTGGCCAACCAAATGAACTCCCTGAGTTTCAGTAGAGTTAGAAATGTCTAAGCATTTCTCCTTCAGGAGCACGGGTTTTAAGACTAGGCCAACTTTTCAGAGATCAATAGCAACGGACACCTTAATAAACCCCAGCACATTAAGCATTACACAGCTAATCAACAACACAGCAATTAAAAGAATACAATCGTTATGAAGGACTCTTACCCCTGCTCAGAACCTGTTGAGACCTCTTCACCTGAATAGGACAAAGACAAGATTTATTTCTAAGACAATTACTTACAATAAGACTACAATTGTTCTTTCCCGTTTAAAAGACAAGCATTTCCAATAACTTCTTAAAAGAACATAAAAAAAAAAAAAAGGATGGATACACTTACCTGTCTTCTCGGTAGCAACAGGTTCCTGAGACTGTGGGACTTCTTGTGGAATAGGTGCTAGGGAAAATTATGAGATAGTTCAACTGACACATTTGAATATGTAAAACAAATTATTGGTAAGAAATATACATCAGATTGTTCAACTAAAACCATATATAAAGTGGCTATGTACATATGCTGGGTGTTGAGCAGAAGCTTTGCCTAACTGTCTAACAGTCTCCTCTCTACTAAGCCCTCCAGTTATCAATGGTTTTGCATAGAGCAATTGTTTTCCAACAACAAAAAGAAAATATTTCCTTGCAAAATGTTCAAACCCAAGAAAACTTAATACTTAAGGTTGCATGACACTTGAAGTTGCATAACATGTTACATGACATGTTATAACTAACCCTTAGTTAGCAGTGACACACGGTATGTGTAGTCATCAGTTTGACCTGACAAAGAATTATGGCCAAAATATCATTCTTATCCTGTTTACTTGATACATGCAGACTTACCCGATGTTTTTTTGGGTCATAATTGTGTGTTTACCTGGGGTGGTTTGAGTGGTTTCATGAGGTGCTGCAGCTGGGGGCATGGGAGGCTCCATCACTGGGGCGTCAGACTGAACTGGTGGAACTCCGCTGGGGTTAGCAACTGGAGAGGATGTGGTCGGGGGAACCTCCTGCACAGGTCCAGCTGCAGCAGCAATTGGAACAATGGACGGTACGGGACTTTGTACAGGAGCGACCGTAGAGAGTAAGGTAGCAGAAGCGGCGTCTGTGGTAGTGCCAACTACAGTGACAATAGGAGCTTGAGAGGTTATAGGCTGGGCTGGACTTGTTACTGTAGCTGGTGCAGTTATTGCAGCCTGGGTAACAATCTGAGTAGGAACAGCAACTTGGCCAGGAACTGGGATTGGAGAAGAGACTGCAGATGGAGTAATGTTGTTTGGAGCAACAGCACTTTGATGGGGAGCTGGTGCTTCAGTCTGAATGGCAGGACTAGCAGGAGGATGAAAGACCTGCGGTGGCACAGCCACAGTGGGCCCCTCTGCAGGCCTTTCCACAGGACTTTGCTGAGAGTCAGCTGAACCAGAAACAGCTGCAGAAGCCTGTGCAGGTTTACTTTTCACTTGAGCCGCGAGAGATGGGGACATGGTGGTCTTCCGAATGGTGTTTACAACCCCAGGACTAGAGCAGGGAGGTGGAGAAGCCAGGGGTGGCTGAAAGGGAGATGCAGCTGACGGGCTTGGATGAGGAGATGGCTGCTGGACCGGAGGACTAGCTTTCTGAGCAGAAATTGCCTCACCTACATTTTCTGTTTTGAGAGCCACTGAGTTAATTTGCTGAGGAGTTGTGAGAGTACCAAGTGGGGCTGATGATGACATAGTAGTAGCAATCTGGACCTGTCCAACAGCACTTCTGGCAGGCTGAGTGCCGGTCATGTTAGCCCCCGAGGACTGGGTGGAGCTTGGGGCAGGAGAAAGTTGGATGTTTGTAGTGGACACTTGGATAGGCCTCACCATGGTCACTGACTGTGATACCATTGTGGTATTCGGAGCCACAGGTGCACCCGGGACCTGGAAAATTGGGTTGATAAATACAGGGGTGGTGGCAATAAACTGAGGAGGTCGGGGGACAGGGGTCTGCTGCCGGATGTCCTGAGGTCTAATGTTTTTGTTAGGGACAGCCACCATGGTGGAGACCATAGATGTGGGTGCCTGGGGAGTGGGGGCTGAGGTGATGGGGTTGGAGGTGACAAACACAGTGATCTGGTTGGGGGAAATGGTGCTAGAGGAGGCAGGGATCTGTATGACTGAGTGAACACTTGTCACAGGTTTAGGACTAGGGTTTGGTTTTAGAGCTGAACTGGCTGGGTTTAGAGCAGAGCTGGAGATAGAACTGGTACTAACAGCTAAGGCAGAACTGCTCTGACCAGAAGTGACTGGGTTGGGGTTTAAACTCGGGGTGGTATTAGTGTTAGTACTGAGGGTGTTACAAAGAGTAGTTATTGGATTTACATTTGGACTGGGACTGACACCAAGACTGGAGATGGGGTTTTGATTAAGGCTGGGGGTAGTATTGGAGTTCAAAACAGTGCTAGGGTGAGAGCTGGGAATTGAAGCAGGCTGCAAGTTAGGACTGCTGGTGGGGACTGGAACAGCAGGTCTGGGTTTAGCTTCCGATTCACTTATAGTGGCAGTAGTCGAGACAGAGGCTGAAACATCTGTACTCTGGGAATTACTGTGGAGTGGTCTGTCTGGATCCAAAGCAGACTTGGGGCTGTCTTTTCCCATCACATCCCTAACAGGTACAGGCTGAAGAGGCATGTTTGGGATACCTGTGTTATCCAGTAACTGGTTGAGGGAGGTTGGAGTTGCCCTGAGAGCAAGTGATACTTCAGAGTCCTGCATAGGTGCATGTGTCGTTTGCCTATCACCTCTGCCAGCCTGCAGCTCCAAGTCAGGTTTAGGCTGCTGAGCCACAGGGAAACGAGGACTTGTCATTCTCGGGGCCGATAACTCCCTCAAAGGCTGTGTTTGAGGCTGAGGCATCTGTCGCTGCTCTGCTGTCATCATTCCCTGACTTTCCCTAACTCCCTCAGCAGGGTTACCTTGTATCCCATGGAAGGGGCTCTGAGTCTGTTGTGCCTCCATGCCCCCACTCACTTGTGAAGGCATAGATACTGGACTTGGAGGTACTGAGGTAGGGCTTAGCATCATGGTTTGCCCCTGAGGGTTGACCAACTGCTGCTGGTGGGGAGGGCATGTGATGGCCATTTTTGTCCCCTTTTGTCTTCCTGGACTTGGGGTGGCCGACTTGCGGCTAGAAGCTGGACTTGACCTCCGACTATTGCTAGGACTTGCCCTCTTACCCTGCCCTCCAGGCGGCTTGTCGGGCTTAGCACCTGCACCCCCTGCTCCAGTGCCAGCAGAGAAAGGCTGTTGACTGTTGTTAGTGTTATTTACACCCGTACTGCCATTGTTGTTGTTGCCTGATAGAGTTAGGCTAGGAGGGGCCTGCCCAATGGCTTTCAGAGTTGTTGGGTTAAGACCTTGCTGATCAAATCCCCTGTTTAGGTTAGGTTGCCTAGGTGGCAGAGGAATGTTGATTTTGGGAGGAAACAGCCCTGCAATTGAGGCATTTAGCCTCTCAGGTGAAAGGTTGATTTCGGAGGGCTCAGTACTGGGTGGACGATTAGTTGGAGTGAGGGGATGGTGGTATGGCCTGGGGCTAGCTCTGTTGGGGGTTTTGGGCCTGGAGCTCTGTGAGGTTGTGGGGACATTAGGGAAATGAAGGCCAGCCATAGGACCTCCTTGTTGAGGCTGAGTGGGTAGCTGTTGCTGGGGACTGGCTCCAGTGTGCGGGGGCATTGGTGATGGACCGGGGCCTTGCTTCATCATGTGAGTGTTGGAGCCCTGATTGGGCATCATCTGTTGGGTCCCATTTCCTGGCTGCACCCCCATTTCTGGGCCACCAGGCCTGTCTTGTTTTGGGTGGGCCCCAGCAGGGGCCTCTTCAGATCCAGTACCTTGGGGACCCTGGCCTACATCAGGATGGGACATTCTTCGCGCAGTACCTGCAATCTAGAAAGGAGAACACATACAAACGGTGTACAAACAACCAACATTCAGATTGTCAGATGTTAATGTCAATGTCATGTTTACATATGCCACAGCACTTGGCCCCCACCTGTGGGTTCACCATCAGGGGCATCCCTCTGGCTTTGTCAGGTGACGGT
>NW_019525320.1:848241-880084 GCF_002814215.2 Seriola lalandi dorsalis
AGGCTGATGGCTGAGCTCCTGATGTAGAACGGAGAGGGAAAATATTCAAAATTACTTAAATGGGTTTCACAACAGGTAGCAGGAAATTATTCATTCTGCTGACTGCATGTTAAGTCATGGCATGTCAGATGAGGTGATAGACATCAAAGTAGTTCATCAAGTTTTAACCTAACCTGAGTTGAATCTTATAATATCAATGCGTGTATTTTTAAAGCGATAAATTGGTGCAATCCGTGGCCAATGACCCAGTGCAATATTTTCACAATTTCAAGTTGAAAATGAAATGGTATAACAATGTCCCATTAGCACCAATTCTTCGAAATACCCTAATTTTGTGTTCCGCAGTCCTGATGTGTTTGTATTATGCATGTTCCACTGACAGTTTTTAAGTTTGTCTAATGCCTTACCACTTGTGACAGAAATAGCATTAATTACCCAAAAGCATGGGAACATATGCAAAATATTATTTTGACATTTTAACTTAAGTCTAAATAATTCAAAATATGATAGTCCATAGTGAAGTTTCTTTGCCTTATACTACTTGATCTCAACAAGTCTGTGGTGAATTCAAAGCACTACTGGTCTAAAAAAAATGCCAGACTAATCTGTGACAAATGTTCATGTCAGTGGCTTATATTGCCAGTAACCAGACAACCGATTTCAGTTATGTGTTTCCCCTAAGACATAGCCCTACACATCTGCAGTGTAATGGACATTTTACCTGTGTGAGTCATCGCTTGGCTGCTCTGTAGCTGCTGAGGGGCTCCTCCACCAGGCGTTCCTGGAGTGCTAGCACTCACCTGACCTTGGACAAAGTTTGGGGTTGGAAAGCCCATGGGACGCTTTGGCATGCCTGCAATCAGTATTGATAGATTTTGTTATTGTAGACATGAGAGTGTAAAATTTCAGATTTTACGACACTTTTACGATGGCCAAAATCAACCAACCTGGGTGAACTTGGGCCCCAGGCTGTCCATGCTGGGGCATTCCCATGAATCCTTGTTGCATGTTACCCTGTTGGCCGAGGGCTGCTCTTCCTGGTGAACCTACACCCTGGGGAAAACCCTGTGGAGTTGTCGGTCTCTGAGCCATCATGGGAGGAGTCCCTGGTGAACCCTGTTGAAAAGGAGACGAGGAGGAACCAGGGGACTTGGCAGTGAGGTTGCCCTGCGGTCCAGAAGTTGGTGGAAGGGGTGGAGGAGGTCTGGGCGGTCCTGTGACAACACCAGGGCCACCCTGTGGGCCTTTAGGCTGGGGAGCGGCAAACTGACCCATGCCTGTCTGCTGTTGTTGCTGTAACTGTCCCTGTCCCATGGTGTTAAATACCTGCCCAGCCTGTTGGCTGCCAAAGGGGTAAGGAGGTGGAGGGTGGCTGGGTGTCTGAACTGTAGCAAGGGAGGGTGGGCGTTGAACCATTTGGGTTTGGGGTAGGGGCTTTCTCCAGGGAGGGCCTCCCTGAGTGGCTTGTGGCTGAAGAGAGGACATCTGGTTCCAGCCAGGAGACACAGCCATCTGGCCTGATGGGTTGAATGGAGGTCTAGGTCCAAGCTGGGAGAGCTGAGCTTGCTGTTGGGCCTGTTGCTGTTGGTGGTGCTGCTGTTGTAGCTGCTGCAGTGCTGCAGGGTTGAGTGGTCTTCCAGCCTGCAGAGCCTGCATGTGATGGGCAGCCTGAGGAGGCATGGGACCTGCGCCATGGGGACCAGCCTGTTGGTGTTGAAGCTGCTGCTGAACTGGCATACCTGGCATCATTGGGTCCATCACATCTGTGAGCGAGGAAGAAGCAGTTTTTCCATTACTGGAGTGACCAAGCCATAACATACTTAAAATTACAACATGTATCATTTCATGCACAAGAAATAAAGACCTAAACCTGTCTGTGAAGATGGTCTCGGAACACGAGGGTGCATCTGTCCACTGCTGCCTGGTACCATGGCCTGAGCTGCCATGCCAGGCCCAGGGGGAACCATCTGTGGATTAGCCATCCTTACCCCTCCTTGTGGAAATATGAGCATATTGAATCTTTATGTGCAAACACAAAAAATAGCTAATATCTTTTTATTCCATGTCTTTTTGGACACATGAATTAATCAGTGTTTCCATATCTATCAAACCATTATCAAAAAACCAAACAATCAATCACTACTACTATCCACAATTCAAGCACAATTCCATTCTAGTTGATACATAGTGACCATGTACAGTATAATCAAATTAGTAAAATAATACCTGGACCAGGCTGACCTGGAAAGCCAACATCCATTCTCATCTGGCCAGGTGCTCCAATTGGTCCATTCACCCTAACTTCTTGTCCCCTATTTGGTCCCACAGCCACATTGATGGCCCCTTCTCCTAAACATCAACAGAGGGAACATCAATATCTAACATTTACTACAGGAGGTCCAGTTTCTATCCTTAATTTTCAAATGCCACAAATGGAAAAAAACATTGTTCCTGTTTTGAAGTGACAAGGACTTTGAAGGCTGTTCTGTTACCTTCTATCTGCACAGAGAGAATCCCCAGGTCTCTGAGCTGCTGCTGGTTGTTCTGGGCCAACAGTCTGAGTCGCTCAGCAGCATCCCGAGGAATGTTGAAGGTAACCCGCACACTGTTCCACGGCTCCACATGCTGTGGCTGTAGCCTCTCAGAGCCTTAAAGAGGGACAATGAATGGATGCAAGTTGCAATTACTGAAAAAAGGTCTAGAGACTATTGGTTAGAGAAGTATAAAGAAAAGGACAGGCATACAGCGCTATTGCTGGAATATGCAATAGCACACAGAAGAAGAGGCTGTGTAGTGGCTATCAATTGATAACCATATTGGGAAGTTCCTATTTGTTTGCAGTTTTTTTCCAACATAAATAAGAGTTTAAAAAGACTAACCCATATCAAGCATATTAGGTATCCCACTGAGGATAGTATCAAGTTTTTGTGTGAAGTCCTCATCCTCCATGTTCCCTTGAAAGGCAACAAAAACTGTAAAATCTTCTCCCACCCCGCCGTTTTCTTCCATGCCATCTTGCTTGTTGACTTTCTCCTCTTGAGTTACTGTGCTTCCATGGCAACTGTCAGCATCCTCTCCTGCATCATCCCCAACACCAGAGTCCCTGTCGGAATCATTATCTGGTTCCAGGCACTCTGTCCTCTGGGACAGCTCAGGTGGAGTGCGTCGATGTGCCATCCTCCCCTCTTACCAGGAGTGGCGTTTGAACCGTTTTATGCTGAAATTCCACATGACAGAGACACAGATCACTACTCCAGCTCAGAAACCACTACTGCCCCACGCTGTCACAGTCAAGAAACAGTAGAGATGTCAGAGTAAAGAGGAAACAATGATTATTTGAGAACATATAGTTAGTAGATTAAATGCTGGATTAATAGGTAGCTACAAGTTCTGAGTTACAAGCTGTTCACTGCAAGCTTCAGGCACAACAAGGTCATAAAATCTTTCTTCCTATAAGTTCACATAAAGTAAATAAGATGACGTGAAAGCTAATGTTAACAACACACCTGCACGTTAGTGACATTACTATAACTGACGTTGCTAAACTTATAGTAGCAGATCTATCAAATGATTACAAACGGGACTGTAGGTGGTCGACATACCCAAACTGCTGTACGATTTGCATTAAAGTCAGATACACTGTGTGAATACATAACCACAAACGGTCGGCAGCTTGGTTAACATGATCGGCCCAGCAGTAGCACGGGCCTTAGCGCAAACGTAAGCTAACGTTCAACGCTCGAAATCGGCAGGGCGAACACAAATATTCCGTGTCCCGTGTCATTGTGAATTTTCATGCCGGTATGAACATCACTTACAAATCAAATGAATATGTTTCTAGAAAACACCGCTGTGTAAAAGAGGATAAAATTAATGCCAAGGCGGTTCCTGCTTCTCCGCAAGCTCCGGTTAGCAAACGCTAGCTACATTAGCTGGGCAGCACTGCAGGTAATTCATCATGACTGCACTGGACCACAACTCACTAGCTTCCCTATTCGTTAGCTCTGACATACTAAATATCAATAGCAGTAAATTACGCACGAGAAAAGCAAAACCCTTACCACATATATTCATCTGAAAATAAGTTCAACCAGTCGACATCTGCTATCCAGATTAGCTAACAAAACATGAATCACAAGCAAGTCAGAAGCGACGTCAAGCTTGCAGAATAAAAAAAATACTGTTTCCGGTAGCGCTTTCCAAAATAAAGCCCCAATTGCGGAAGTGGTAGCAAAGTCCCTTTGAGTAAAATTTAATAAGTATTTCGAAAACAAAGAAGTTTCCTCCAAACCTGTCGGTAGCCTTTTTGATATTTCCATTTAAATATAAAATTCTGGTTCATACTGTCATATTATCATTAGCATTTTGTTTAGTCTAAAAATTTTTACAGATTTCTATATGCAATGGATACAACAAAAAATAAACACGAGTCTAACTGAATGTTCAATGTTCTATATACATCTATGCAGCTGGTGTTCATTAATAATAGAACAGAATAATAAATGAATAGGCTATGTGGAACCGGTAAAATACATCAGCTCAGATTTAAGTCGGGCTATCCAAAAATCCCTAAACCTATTATCTCAAAAGAGCAAGCTCACTTATTTTACAGTAGGTCAAATGATCCAATTACACATGTATGGAGGAACAAAGTGGCAATCATTCTCCAGGGTTAGGATGTGTGCAAACACTTTATTTCTTGGGTTTGGATGGTGATTTTTATTAAAATCAAAATACAAATACACATGGAGTCAAACATTGGGTGTTGTGCAAATGTGTGCCTGAAGGCATAGTACTCTACCATACAGGAAACAAGTAACAACAGTCATATTGCACTGGTACCCAACAATGGAGACAATAAGGTTGAGGAAATGTTTGATCAGTCAGTATTGCACATTATGGACTTAATTTAACCATTTTTAGAATGCAATGCTTTACAAAAGCGGTTGGGTCTTACTTCAAAGTATAGCACCTAAAATAAAGACACCAGTACACAAAAAATTAAAAAATAAACATGACAGCCTTTTCTAGAATCTGCTTCTTGAATGCACTGTGTTACACCAGTAGAAATAAAGTATATAGCCCAACAAATGTTCATATAAAAATAGACAGATTACATTCAATCCAACTCTATAGAATCATATCATTCCCATTCTAAAAACAAGTATGCCCACTCTAAAAAAAGCTCAAGCTTTAAAAGAGAACACAATCATGCAACAACTCAAATTTCTTAAATTATATATTTAAATACACTTATTCTACGATTAGTGATATTTAACACCTGTTAAATTGACGCAAATCCTCTTGTTGAAGGAAATCACCTCAGATCTGAAGGCCTTACCACCTTTCTGTATGATATATTGTGTAAATAATGTGTTAGTCTTTATATGGTCCCAAGGAGCCATTGATAGTTCACGATGGTTAAAACTCCAGCAGGTGTACCAAACAACATCTAATCACAGTCACACACCATATAAAGAGCAGGAGAGTACTGTAAATGGTTTAACCTTGGTGTTGAGTTCAGGATCGTCTAGTTAAGGTGTGACAATGCAAGGCTTAATCAATATCATTACCGTCACTATTCCATGTGATCTTTTGTGTTATTTGGAAAAATCGTGAAATGCAATGGAAGAACTGAAAAGCAGATAGGTGGGTAAAATGCACTGAGGACCATGCAGGAGCTGTAAATGGTGGCTTTGTGGTGTGGCATCATTACTTTTTCCATATCTGCCCATTCTTACAGAGAATCCATTTGATCACCACTAATTTACCTTCGAATTCCTGATCATAAATTCAGAGTGCAACACTATTTTTTTTAAATAGCTTCAAAAGCCATTACACTTTTCTATTTCCCTTTTCTCACACGCACTAAGTAATTCCATCATCTTCAGTTTATTGCTTTCTTTAAGTGGAACTGGAATGCATCAGATATTAATTTATGAACAGGTCTTGCATTTCTACATCCTGCTCTGCATAATATAGCCTGCAGACTTTGACTGATGCCATTGGGTGGATGGACATATTTTTTCAACATTATCTACACTCAGATTGAACATTTCTTGAGGCTGTGAGAGAGAGAGAGAGAGAGGGCGGAGAGAGAGGGCATACCAACATATATGTATGGTATGTGAAATGGTGCTCCTTATTTTTTCTGTGTGTCAGCAAACAAATTTATCAATGGATCCCTATTAGTTTCCTACAAAGTCATCTCAGAGAGGGATGCATGTCTTTTTGGTGAATGTTTTTTTTCTGTCAAACAACAGTACTTTGCTGTCAAATTCTGTTTAGTGTACCGGTTGATCAGCAGCCTCATTAATCCCTCATTTACCATCAATTATAGTGTTACTCTTACCCCTTCCTCTTTATGTGCTAGTATTGGGGGCACATTAGGACATGTTGGACATAGTGAGGGCTGAGGCATCAGTGCTACGGGGGTCCTTGACTCCAATGATGAGGTCATTAGTTCTCCGGGTGCCCTCAACCAATGAGAGAACATCTCTCCTCTCAACTTTGTGACCTTTGGCCTGCAGCAGTTCCACGTCTTCATCTAGAAACTCAGCTGTAAGAAATTAGGAGAAAATGGGAGAGGTAGGATGATCTGAGGTTAGTGAGAAGCTTGAACAATGAAAAATAAATGTCAAACTGAATAAGGCTTCCTTTACACCCGTTATTCAAATGTAATGTTGATCAGATAATGGAAAATAACACTTGGTGTGTCTTCACACAGAAGGTGTAGCAATCACAGTGTGTTCAGATTGTATGTCTATGAGGACTTTCAGTCATGCAGGTCATAGTATATCATGTTTAAAACCAAGAGCACGCCAATAGCTTTGACTTAGAATTTAAAACTTTGATCACATTATATTTAGATCTAAGCCAGATCCAAAACTTCAGATCCAGGAATATCCTGATCTTTGCTCTGTATTGGATCAGCTTGCTAATGAATCACAAATGGATATCTATCATTCCTGGTGCCACCAAGAACTGTGAATTTTGCAATATGGGTTTTGCAGAATTTAAACTTTATATTAATGGTGCTTCCCATAAAGAAATTGCTGACTAATCTTCTCAGTACACACAGAATTCATTCAACATTATACTGTAACATGACAACCCTTTGTTTGAGGTCTTTCCTGCCTTCTCACTGACCCATCTGCTTTGCATTGTATACACACAACTATGGTCTGATGTTAATGTAAACACTGGTCCAAGGGCACTATTAGATAGGAAATCAGAACTGTAATTGGAAACAAAATCTGTCAATCTGCCCACAGTTTTTGAAGTTCACTCTGTCATATTAGCACCAAACTACACAATAGATTGATCAGTTGGAAAAACTCACAGTCCACCAGGAGGGTGTTGGGCTGCAGCTGTGGGTGGAGTCTACCATATGCTAAACTGTCACTCATGTTTTTACGTGAAGACAAAACATTCATCAGCACCTGTGAAGGATAAGGAAACAGAATTGATATGTATAATAATACAACATACATAAATCCATCCATCTATTTTATGCTGCTTATCCACAGTCGGGTCACAGTGGTGGCAGGTTAAACTAGGTAGTCCAGACATCCCTCTCCCCAGCAACATTTTCCATCTCCTCCTGGGGTATTCTGAGGCATTCTCAGGCCAGAAGAGAGATATAATCTCTCCAGTGTGCTCTGGGTTTACCACGGGGTCTCCACCAGTCTACGAGTTGGATGTGCATCGAAAACGTCAAATGGAAGGCGCCCAGGAGTCATCCTGGTTAGACACACAAACCACCTCAACTGGCTCTGTTAGATGTGAAGGTGCAGCAGTTGTACTCCGAGCTTCCCCTGGTTGTCTGAGATCCTTACCATATCTCTGAGCGTGAGCCCAGACACTTAAGGGAAACTCATTTTGGGACCCCTTGTACCCACAATCTAATTTTTTCGGTCACCAAACAGAACTCATGACCATTGCATTACTGCTGACACTGCACAAATCTGCCTGTCAATCTCTCATAAGACCCCAAGATACTTTAAATCCTTCTTTTTGATCTCAGATTTGGAGGTGCTGACTGTCATCTGCTCCTTCACACTCGCTGCCCCAGTGCATGCTGAGGGTCACAGTCTGATGAAACTAATGGGACCACATCATCTGCAAAGAGCAGAGAAGCAATTCTGAGGTACTCAAACATGATGCTCTCCTCCCCCAGCTGCACCTTCAAAACCTGTGCATGACAATCACAAACTGATTCGGTGAAAGCCCTGATGAAAATGTGTTTGACTTCATGCCGAAAATATGGATCAAAACTTTCTCTCTGGTTATATATAAAGATTGAATAGCTTGTAGAAACAGCCCTGATACCCCATACTCCCCCACAAGACTCCTCGAGGGACACTGTAATAAGCCTTCTCCATATCCCAAGCCTGCCCAGGTCCCTGAATTTGCCTGCCGCCCAGCTTACACTTCTACCAACCCTGATTCCTATCTCTTTAAGTGGTGGGCTCACCCCACCACTTTGTCTGCTCAGTTGGGCCCCATGGGTCAAAGCCTGGACAGCAGACATTCGCCGGTGAGCTCCCCCTCCCACATCTGGTTCCAGGAGGGTGCCCATAATTTAACTGTGATGACTAACATGGGGTGTATAAGATGTTTCATTTTACTCAAACAGCAGGACAAAACCAAAATGCTTTTCCAGAAAGGAGTATTAACACATTGATAATAATATAATGATCAGTCATGGATCCAATTAATCAATATGTAAATAACCTGTGTAATGCCACTGAGAGCTTTCTCTCCATTAGAAGATCCAACGGCCACGTATGTGCCACATAACCCCACGGCTGGCCTCACGGCTGTGGGCATCAGGAAGGACATGGGCCTCTTCCCAGGCTGGAGGCTGTTGTGCTAGAGCAAACAAGAGCAAACACCATGAGAACCAAGAGAAGCTATGATATATATTTAAATGAGAAATAAATTAATAATTAATAATAAGGCACAATTACTGGGTTAGGTGATGAACTCTGTGTTTTATTTGGCCAGGAGAAGTCCAGGATCTGGCTGTTCAAAAGGATTCCTGAGGGAGTCACTATCCCACTGCCAAATGGTTTGTTTAGAGAACTGCAACAGCCAAAAATAAGAAAAGGTCTTGGTTTAAGTTTCCCAGTAATATCAATTCACTCTTAATTATCACAGGGATATGCCTAAACAGACAATGTGCAATAGCAGCTCAATTTAAGCCCGACATACCTCACGACTGACACAATATGGTCGTCTGGGCCCATGACCATGACCTGTGCAGCTGTTGCACCCTTCTCCAAGGTAAATGATGAAGTGTAATGGCTGACAGGGAACGCCTGAGAGTCATTGATCATATGGCGGAGTACAGTGGCCCATGATTTGCTGGGAGATGGGAATATCAAAGTACAAGGTTCAATGAACACGCCGTATTGAATTAGGATGGATACACATTAAATCTTTAAAGACAAAAAATGATCTCTACCTCTGCATCTTGGAGACAATCTCTGATACAGAAGTGTCATACATAGGGTCTCCCAGCTCACTAGCCAAGGCCAAAGCTATCTTCACAGACTGGGAAAGTAATGCAAAATTAATACAAATGCACACCAAATTACTGCATTTGGTAAACTGTACTGTTTATGCTGTATAGTGACGAAGCAGTTAGTACAATACCTCTGCAATCCAGTGGTAGGTGCTGTTCCTGGGAACCTGGCTGGTGATATTGTAGCCTTCCAGGATATTGAGAGCAGTGATCAGGGCAACGCCAGCATGGGGGGCTGGGGCTGCCATCACATGATGTCCTTCAGAAACACCAAAAAAACATAATAAAGAAAAATGAATGATTTCACTAGTGAAACTGAGTGATTTCAGTGGCAAAGTTACAAAGAATAAAGCGCAGACAAGCAGAATATAAATAACAATGTAAATGTAGTGTACAAAGTATAAAGCAAAGGAAAATTACAAAACCTCAACATACTGTTACACGTTTTTTTGCACCATCAGTGTGCTAAAGAAAGTATCAAGTAGTACAATACAGATATAAAACATTTTTACAAAATACTCATTAAACAATTATATAAATACTTTGATATATGCAAGAAATAACAGATGAGAGAAATGTAAAAATGTGAGGAGAAAGAAAATGTAAATATAATGGACATGACACATATCCTGTGTAGGCTGTGTGTCATGTCCATTATATTTGCATTTGGGTCAACAACAGCCATGCTTATGCACACAAAATATTCAAGTGTGCAGGTGTGCACTGTTTACACACTTCACCTTGTCAACATGCATGTGTCTTTATTAAGTATATATTTGAAGGTCATACTTTATTTACAGGAACACTTAAAGAAATTTTCAGTTTAAATTAATGTTATGCTACTGTATCTGAGTGTTAAAGATACTTAACAATCTGGCTGGACACTAAACTCACTTTCAAATCCATGTGTAACACCTGCCCAGCAAAATGAAGGTCAAATCAGCTTTTGTATAGAAATAAATCTTACTCTCTTTTGCGAGTCAGAGGACCATCGTGCAGTCTAGTATTCTGTCTGCTCTTGATTATGGTGATATTCTGTATATGCATGCCTCTCTTTCCACCTTAAAGCCTCTGAACTCTGTCTTTCACAGTGCACTGTGCGTTTTCACAGATGATAAATTCCTCACCCACCCTTGCAGCTTGTATGAAAAGGTGTGATGGCCCTCCTTAAAAGACAAGTAAGTAAGTAACACTGTTGGAACTGCTTGTATGTGTGAATTTCTGTCTGTCCATATTTAAACTATATATGTTTTTTCTTGCACACAGTCCTCTCTTGAAATAGATCACAATCTCAATGGGACTAAGTCTAAATCAAGGATTAAATAAATCAATAAAAAAAATCTGAACAGGCCTTTACCCTGATAGGTGATCTCTGCTGGCTGCTGTAAGACTGTGCTGTAGTTTCCAAAGTCATCTTCTGTGAGGACTCCTCCTTTTGCTTGCACCTATTAAAAATGCATAGTGAGTTTAAATTTAAAGTTGACAAGTTATCTTGTACACTGCCATCACCAACAGGGCAATGCCACAGTCAAAAATAGTCCAAAATTCTTTATCTAGTAGACTCACAAATATATTCATAGTCAACTAACACACAGTTAATCTAAATGACAGTGGTGTTTTTAGTTAGACACTTGTTTAGTTGTGTGTGACTTAAAGTTAGAGCTGCTCTCTTTTCAAATTAAACAAGGACTGCGTCCCTTCTTTTAGAAGACAGAGACTGAAATTAGCAATACTCCTGTGCAAATGTCACAGCCTGGGGTAACATAGATGACTGCAGTTCTTTTTTAAGTTTTCCCTTTTCACATTACACTTGATCCCTGTCGCACTGTACTGTATTTCTGTTCTATCACTATATTATTTACATACAGTATGTGAAGAAGAAATTATTAAATGAGCTGATGTTGTTTGTTCAGAATTGAAGTAACGTGAACTTCAAAACTCATTTTCAAATGATATTCCATATTTGATTTCTGATCACATTTTGTGACATTACTGTAACTAATAGATACTGTTTTTTAATCATTCATTTAGACCACACAATTATGAGTAAAAATTACCTGACATCATTATTTTGTCACAATATGACAGTACTGGCTTATTACCACACCCTGGCCAAAATGTGAAAAGCCGAAGTCAAAGTAAAACAAGGACTTAGTGTTTGAGGGGTAAGTGACTCCCCATGTAGACTATGCAGAATTCATGACTATATGACTTATATAATCGTACATGGAGATAGGGGAAAAAAATTCCTTACTGCAGCCACTATCTCCTGCGTCAGGTTTGCACTGTAGAATTCTGATATCCCTTTAACTGCAACAGCATCCAATATGGATGCCAAATCGAGACGTCTGGTGAACAATCCAGAGAGCGGGGCCTGGCTGTTGGGGAGGAATAATTCCCGAAATGCATCAGAGATGTTTTTGTCCTTAACTTTAGCCAGTGCTTCAGCTAGGGAGGGAGAGCAAAGGAAAATTAGATCATCTAATCTTTACATGACTTCCCTTCATGTTGTTGATGAGCAACACTGAGGCTGCAGGGACAGTGACATTAGTGACAGTGACTTCACCCAGTGATTTCTACTACATTACACTATACTTACCTAAGTCATGGGTAACATTGAATCCATTTCTGGCCACATCTGCTGCCATGGTAACCACATCCTCCCACGACATCCTGGGAAAATCAAACGCCATGTAAGTTTGGCTTGGTTTACAAATGTTTAAAATTCATACATACAATCTGAACTCCTCATTTTAAAAAGAGACTATTCTGCCAAATTGATAATTCACAATAGGCCATCATAACTCTTAATCTGTATGCATGGATCAAGCAAGTTAGATGGTGCTGTAACATCATCCACAGCAGCTGAGGCTTAAGGACACAGATAATGACACAGCAGACTAATTACAGCCCAACACTCTGGCTAAAAAAACAAAAAAAACATGTCTTTTGTTTTAACACGGCTGCTGATACTTTCACTATGAAATCTCACTCCTTTAGTTCTGGATATTGAAACAAGCAGATGCTTCGTCTGAGCTGATATAAATATCTGCTTTTGCTATTCTTGTCTCAAAAGCATTAGACAAAATGAAGGAAAACAATATTCTATCTTATGTTTATTTATAAAGGCCATTTAATACACTGTGTGTCACAAAGTGAAACAAACAATATGAAAGAATGATGCAGAATGTGCAAGGACTGCAATTATTGTTACCCTACCTGCCATAGAGCTGGTGTGCCTGATGCATCCCACTGAGCATGCCTGGTACTCCCACTAGCAGGCCAGGCTGAAGTGCAACAAGAACAGGACGCACATGTTAACCTTGGTACATAACAATAACAATTATACTGTCTTCTGCTCTCTTAGTAAACTGTAACAAGTATGAATAAGAGTAATGCAGAAAAACGGCATACATTATAATCAAGGTTTGTCTGCATCATCTCTTCGTGGATGGCAGATGGTGCCGTCTCTCTGAAATCGATGACCCTCGTCTCATTCTTACGGATGTCATGCACCAACATAACTCCGCCACTATATAAAACATCAACAACAAAGGATTAAGTTGTCATCTTCTTTGTATCCAGCCAAGTTTAGGAACCTCACCTAGAGGAGATTAATATGTTTTATATCACCCACCCTCCCAGACCAGAAGTGTGAGGGTGGACAATTCCCAGACAGAGGGCAGCAGTAATGGCAGCATCAACACTGGACCCCAACCTCCCCAGAACGTCGAAGGCAAGAGATGTACACTGTGCCACATCTGTCACCACTGCTCCCTGGTTAAAGACCTTGCAAAGAACAGAAGAACAAAGACAGAAGTGAGAGACTGTCTTTGCACTGACTTGGGCTTGTGTGGGAGGACACATGTGAAATCACCCATAATCCCATAATCAGTTGAGAAAAAGCAACACCATTGCAACATGGTTACAACGGTACATCTGCAGCTAACGCGCAGACACACAGAAACACAGACACACTTACCTGTGGGTCTCCAAAGTAGATCTGCATGATGAGAGCTACAGTGACTCCTGTGGCAAAGGTGAGACAGGCTGTGATGATGACTGTCAGTCCATCTCGCTGGCAAGCACATTCTTCTGTAAAGGGGTCTCTATTGGTCTCCTGCAGGGATACTACATCATGGCTGGCCAGGTCAGAAGCTGAGGAAGGGAGTCGCTGGAGGCGAGCTGACTTCAGAAACAGATCTGGGTCTGCAACGTGCAACACAAACCAAACGGTTTGGACTAAACAGGAAAAACCAGGACAACCACGATTTTTGGTATGTGATGTTGAATATATTCTGTTCCCTCACACCAAACTCTATTTAAAACTTAAATTAGCCACGCTATCAAGGGTAGCTATTCCAATAATTGACTAATAATTTTGATCAAGCATTTTTGTAAGATTAAAAAATTCAAATACTTTCTTGTTCCCACTTCTCAGATGTGAGGAATTGTAATAGTAACTTGAATATCTTGGGTTTTAGATGATTAGTTAAATAAGACAATTGAGGAAATCACTGAGGCTATAGAGAATTGCGATGCACATCTTATAGAATAAACAATTAATTGAAAACATACCTTGATAATTTAAATAACAACTAATTGCAGTGTGTACAGTGTTGCTTGATGAATCCACACCCAGAAACCTAAAGACATTCAATATAGTGTTTGTATTTAGTAGAACAGGATCTAACTGACCTGTATCTTGTTCACTGAGGACGTTGTCATCATCTTTGCGAGATTTGAGGGTGTTTTCCCCAGACATTGCATCGTCCTCCGGCAGCCTGGGGAAGCTGGTGATGCTCATGTAGTCCACGGGAGAATAGGCACTCCCCAAGGTTGTCTCCGGATTTGCATCTTTATCCGCCACACACCCACTTGGGTACCCTGCCATGATTTCAGGAGCAGGACTGTGCATGACTACTATTGGTCTTGCAGTCACACAGTTAACCTATCTTTATCTTGAAGGTGTGAGGGAGTTAGGTTATGATGTTCATTCTTCCAGTCACATCTGTTTCTTGTCTGGGATGATCAGACACACACCTGTCACTGTCATCCAGATGAAAAATCCCTTAAATATACCTGTATTAGCCACTAGTGATGCTGTGCTGAAGAATTACTTCATCTGCTTGATTTGCCCTCTAACATCCCACTATATCACAATTCTGCTACAGGGAATTGTAGTTTTCTTGTATGATACTGGCACCCTCACTACAAGAGCACTGCAGTTGCTTCTTCTTAGAGGATATTTTTGATAGGCCAAGACACGGGTGTGTAGCTCCGATGATGATGCATTTTTTCCAGTCATGTAAAGCTGCCACCTGCAGATATTAGCAAAGCATGCAAGTTAACTAGTTTCCCCCCCCCCGAGAAGCATTTATGTAACCGCTAAGGTTATATCCGTCTCCATTTAACTTGCGGTGTCATTACACAATGCAAACATAGCCTACTGCAAATATTGACATGCGACAATATGTCTGCCTCTTTCTGTCTGTGCGGAACAAAAGCAATTAACTTTCCTGGTCACTGGTTACATTTCGAAACAACAGCGTTTTACACAACTCAAACACAGAGGCGAGCCAGAGGCGCTATTTATCTGCGTATCCTGTTTCTCCACCGCGCTGTCACAAGCTAACGCATCTTTTTTTGTTAATTCTGTGCGAATATGCGGCTACAGAGAGCTCGAAGCTCGCTTAATGTTACTTACCGTTGTTGTAAAAATAGGTGAAGTCAAATAAAAACCATCCTCGACGGTGTTATTGTGGGTTTTAAAACAGGGCAGGTGAGATGAGGTGAGTGGAGCTCTCCCGTCACCAAGACTACACGAGCTCCTGAATCTCGACGCCGTCGCACAGGGAAGTTGGCTTCACATTATAGCTCCGCACAACCGGTAGGACTTGACATACAAAATAGGCAGCTGGATTCCAGGTGCATATTTTTGGATGCCCTTTTGACTGTGAGCTGAGTACCAAGGATAACTTGGAATTATTTGTTAAACACAGAATTGACATAAATCTACACGTATTCACAAAGGAAATACGGCTGTTGGCTGTATTGTCTGTATTGTCTGTATTGAATAGCTTAGTAGTACCAATACCAGACTTACTTCACGGTAGATGGCGTTGAGGGCCACTAGATCTCATCTCCACACACAGCTGATGACCAAATCCCCTTTCAGCACAGGTGCTTTTAGCCATTTCCCATTGACTGTTATTAGTGGGGAATAGGAAACCCCCACCTAGGAGGCAAAGGCCCTTAAAGTTTACCCATTTAGTATTTTTTAAACTCGTGAACCGGATAAACAGGTTACAGCAGGTCTGCAGAATACCTGTTCCAATTACAACCCTTCTCACCTTCCCATAATCTCCAAGGCAGGCTCAGGCCAAAAAGAGAGAGAGAGAGAGAGAAGGTTTTGGGCTGCTCCTGGCCCACTTTAAGCAAAGCCGTGTCGTTATTTCTTCAGGCATCAACCAGTACTCTAATACTCTAGTCTTAAGCAAAAAAATCACTAGCACTCCTCAAATGTAAATATCTGCAGTTTTTCCAGGTTTCTATGAATGTCAACATGGTTGGGTTTTGGTCAGACATTTTATAGAACTGAACAATCAATCAGTTATTGAAGACAATAATTGCTAATAATAATATGACCTTGTTCAATATTTTCTACCTGAAACAGAAAAAAGCAATTTTATAAGATAAATAAGCTAAAACAATTAAGGTTTTACAACTGGAGTCCCTCTACAAGACAAGACCACAAGATGGGGGATTGAGTACCAGTCAAAAAAAAAAAAAAATGCGATTAATCACATGATGTAGAATCAAATTTTATGGTGTATCTGGTGCTTTTGTGGCCCCTGGCCACTTGCCAGCTTTGCCCCGTTGGTAATCTGGTCCTTTAACAAGTCTTATACTTTTTTTGTTCCCCAGCTTTTGAACAGGTAGCAGAACATCTAAGAGTCTCGGTTGACAGTGTGAGCTACAGCACTCAACAGGAAATAATTTTACTTGCTTCAGTCCACAGAGAGGTCAGAGGTGCTGCAACAATAGATGTTATTTCATTTGCTATATTTGGCCCAATTAAAATTGATCGCCGGTCTGTACATGCATCATTTTGCACGTCTTCTCATTTTTTGCTTACTTTTATTTTCTCCCTTTGTCAGGCCTTGAGCCTAAGACAGTAAGTCCATATTATGCACCCCACCCATATTCAGTCTACATACTTTTTACAGTCCGTTACCACACCCGTCTGTTCAACTCTTCCCTTTGTTGCGCACTGTGAACTTCCACCTACATTCATGCCGTCATCTCCAAGGTAGACAGTAGTGGAATGTAACAAAGTATTCACTGATGTACTATACTTTACAATTTTAGCCAGCTGACTTGTTCTTTACTTGAGTATTTCCACTAGATGTTGAAAGGAAATATTGTACTTTTTATTCCACAACATTTATTTGACATCTATGGTTAAGACCAGTTTATAAATTATGTTGTATTGTTTAAGATTTAACTACCCAAATGTATTTAAATCACTTAAATTTAGCTCCTTCTCAACCAGCTACAACATCATGTAACACTGAAAGGGACTATTCTGCTGCATAATGAACTCTTTTACTCTTGTTACTGTAATCACATCTTACTTCCTTAGTGCAATTTTAATGCTGATCTTTTACTTGTAATGGAGTGTTTTTACATTGTGGTATTTTCCTTAGGTAAAGGGTCTGAATTGTTCCACTACTACTAACAATAGATCTCACACTTTTTGCTCTAATCCCACATGAAAATAATGACACAAGATTCAGGTGATAACCTGAGTATTTATTGTTGTTGTTGTTGTTGTTGTTTTTTTTGGCGGGTACCTGTGTTTTCTGAATGGATGCTGGAAAACCCATCCGTTGACTTTTGCATAGGTCTTGCCTGTCAGTGGATGACTGTCCACTTTGGGGATGGAAAAATCAGTACATCACAAAAACCATGCAGAAATAGTGAAAGGCACAATCACCATAGATATCAGATACACCAAATTTTATATGTCTATATATTTCATCTTTATGGGGGGAGGGGTGTACTAATTGAGATGTAACAAGGGCAAAACCCCAAGTGTTTTTAAGCTGCCATCATTTCAGGGCACAACATAAAACATATGAAACTCCCCAGACATTCAACGCCTTTCATTTAAAACATCCTATTGGTGAACAACTGTTCTAATACCTATATAGGGAAATACAAGCATATTCTATTGTATTTTTCTGATACATTTAATTTCATTTTTTAAATATATAAACTATTTGTCTCCTGCCTCATCCTTTCCCTGCCCACATCTCCCATTTTGTATAGGCTCCACATATTGGGTGACCGCTTCCTCTCCCCATTATTGGATGACTTCCACTCTAAAACCACACCTTTCAAAAATCACACAAAACATACTGAGAACACATTTCCTTTTTACATGACACTGGTGAGAAAAGGAAGAAATAGAAATTCAGGAAAACAGGACAGGTTTGCAGCGGCAGAGTTTTCTGTGGTGATCTTTACATTTGTACACACACATCCACCTGTGATCGCTCGTTATTACTCTGTTTTCACTCTGTACGTACCTTTTCTTTTACAACAGGCAAGAAAAATTCAACCTCTGAGACACAATCAGAGCAGTAAACTCCTAGGGTATCAGAGAGATTCCTATGTGTGTGTATGTATGTGTGCATATTAGACTCATCACCTCAGATACATTCTCTCCACTGTTCAATCAACAAGATACATAATAATCATCTTTGAAAACAAAAAAAGGATAATATTCAAAATTATATTATAAATTAACAGAGACATTTATAAGAGTATAGGCAGAAATGAAATAGTTGTGGTATGTGATTCAAGGGAAAATAATTAAATAAATCCTATTTATCTAGATGATCTAAATGAGAAAAGACATTTCCATTTCCCGAACAATCTGAATGAATCCCCGGGCTCTCAAATTGTCTTTTGAACACACCAGTACAGAATGTACTAACATCATGTCATTGTACTGTATCCTCACCAGCTTTCATACAGCAAATGCTGTGCTAAGTGGACCCTCTGGAGGGCAGTGTTTGCCTATGGCACATCAACTCTGAGTCTAGTGCTGCTCGTATGGTGCACCTCAACAAGATGAGACTGACGTTGGGGTCAAAAACACCACTTTTGGCCACTGAGACGCCCTCTTGGTTTGTTAATGAGCACAGAGGTGAGGCAGAGAGAGGATTCTCATCAGTCCCATTGGACACAACATTGTGGACTCAAATCCTGAGAGGCTTTGACATCTAATGAAGCGTTAGAAATTGTTTTGTAATATTTACAAGAGCAATAAACGACCATTATCCATGTTTTTTTGTTTTTTTTAGAGTTTCTAGCATTTAACGTTTCATGTCAGTACATCTTCTCACACACAGTTTGAATCAAAACAAAATGAAAAAAAAATCACAAAAGAAAAACAAAAAGAAAACAAGCACACAGCACACCGCTAAAACTTTGACTCACAAAATGTATGACAGTGCAAACTTACATCCATGTCTCAAATAATTTACAAACATTAGTATACACTTCAGCACCATTTTTTGTTTTTACTATTGTTGTTGAACACATATCAGTAAGCTAGATCTTTAAGTGGACACTGTTAGAGCTGGATGTGCTAACAATAAAGTGACAGACAGTCATGGAGTAGGTGTTAGAAATAAATGTTTCGCACGTCCATAAGCAAGATGTAGGGGGAAGATGTTTGTTGTTGGGCTTTAAGAAGATGTTTACATCCCCCTTTTTTTCCCCCAAACAATTGCATCTTATGAAGTCAGTGACTTCTTTTTTTTTCAGTGAAAGGGACTGATGTGTAAATAGATTGTACGTTCTTTTCGGTGTTCACATGGAAAACATAAGATCGCAGCACACACTGTGGATGAAGGCGACTGATGTGTGCTGGGCACATGACTTAAGTTTACAGACCACACATTTAATGAACACCATGCTGTGTCTGATCCACGGGGAGTGATTTTGAATTTGTCGATTTTAAAAGCCAAATGCGCATTTTCTCTTTGTCTGACAGGAACAGGCTTTTCATTTCTTTGTCTGCTGGAAGCAAGCAGAGAGAGTGACTGTAAAATAATATTAAAATGTACAAGACGAAATGAGAAAAAAACAGTGAAACAAAACAAAATAAAGAGTTACCATCAATACCGCTCTTTACTTACTATAACCTGCCATACCCTGTAACCCAAAAACAAGCCCTGCATCCTTTCATAATCCTTGCCATTAATGATTTAATGGCTGCCCATGACACCCTTCTTTCATCTGCACAAAAAGAGATTGCCTTTAGAAGAGGACTCATCTTCTAAATTTGATTAAAAGAGTCTGATGTTGAATTTTAACTCATTCACAGGCTGTTCTGAGGGTTACATAAAACTTTCCAATGACCATTTCATATGAACCACATTAATTTTAATACTATTTCTTAATACTAGATCTAATTCATCATGTCATTTCTTTTACTCTTTAGTCTGTTTTGCTCATACTCTCACCATCTTCTACTTTCTCTCAGCCACCACAATGGGAGAAGAGAGAAATCTCACATCTTGTGTCCAATGATGAAACAGGTTTCCCCATGTTCCCTTGCGTTTGCACCTTTACTTTGCATGTTGGCAAACCAAACTGCAGAGGAAACAAACGTCAATGTGATCTTCCTCTCACTCTCGTCACACACGGTATATCCTTCCACCTTTTCTGAATAACCATAAAAATATATTATGATAGGATCCCCTTTAATTTAAAAGCACTAAAGACATGATGAGTTGCTTTCGCTGAAAAGATGCAAAGACTTAACTTGTCTCTACCTTGCATTGCTTCCACCAGAAAAGTCTGTTCCTGCATCACAGAGTAAAGTACACTTGATTATATCAATTATCTTCAAATTTAACTAATTTGGGAATGTAACGGTTGAATTCAAAAAGAAAAGATGCCTTGAGGAAAAGTGGAAGAAAGGAGAATATTTTACTAAGATAGGCAAGAAAATTAACAGAGCTAAATTTTTTGTTGTTTTTTAAAGATATTATTATTACTAAGTATAACCTGTGTAAATATTTTGAAGACTTTTTTTTTGTTGTTTGGATACTGCAATGGACAATTAGTATAATAAAGATCTACACAGATCTGCTCAGAGGGCTTGGTTCATAACAGCAGAATGGGGCATAAAACTACCAGGTGGAATCAATTTGTGCATAAACCAAACAACAGAGCTACTGGTCAACTGGTATCTGAATTATTATAAGTGCAGAAACGAAAGCAAATAAGCTGTGTGTGAATATATGTAATCACGTGTGTCTTGGGTGTGTGTCTAATGCCCTCAGAGTAAACAATGCCCCCTGGTTGCTTGGGAGTTTAGTGGCAAAAGTTACGCTTGCTGGGCTGGTGAAGGAAGGTGTTTCTGACGTGGGCTGCGTGGCGAGGGACCTGCTCCCTGGTGCGGTTTTGGCGCTGGATGCGGTTGCGGCCCAGATGGCGCCTCTCGATGCGGGCTTTGCCACGCTGGACCCTGGCTACTTGGGTGACCTTAGCCAGAGCTCCAGCCTGGGCGGCTGCTCCGCGGCTCACCCTGGTGGGCATAGTGCTGCGGGTGGCGGGGGCAGCAGCTGGTTCAGCCACTCTGCTGCAGGGAGAGAGAGACAAGGTGTGATTGTTGTGACAGTCATGCTGTTGCAGATAAACGAGGTGAAGGTGAAATGAAATTTGAATGAAAAGTTTTACTCCTCACCTCACGCTGCTTGCCCGGCTGACAATGCTTTCCTCTCCCACCAAAGACAGGTTGCTGTTGGAGACCATGGACAAGTTGTTCGGGGAGACGTACACGGACATGCTGGGGTGCTCGATGAGCAGGTCCTCCATCGGGCTGGCCTCTGCTGTGGCTCCTTCTGCAGTGAAACAGGGGGGAGGGGTGACAAACCAGCTCTCATCCATGCAGCCTCTCTCTGAGCCTGCCCTACTGTTACCCCCACTGCCCCCACACTCACTCCCAGAGCCAGGGGACATCGACGGGGTGGAGGAGGGCGTGGACAGTCTGGCCCGCCTTGGCAGGGTCACGGGTGTAGTGGCACCCAAGTCTGATGGGTTAGTGCTGGGGCAAGACAGGGGGTCTGATGATGCTACTGCGACTCGTGCTTGACCTTTATGTGTCCTACGGCGCTTGTGAAGCGGGTGGGGAATGGGGGCCGGGCATTCAGTCCTTGTATGTGTGTCCTGATGATGTGATAGGTTACTGTCAGGGAATGACTGTGCAATCAGTGGGGCCGCCTTCTCATCCTCTGCCTGCATCAAGCCGTCAGACTCCTCTGAGCACATGGCAGCGATGAAGTCAGGGATGGGACGGCCAATAAAGACAGGTGGAAGGGGTGGGTGGGTGGGTGGGGTTGCAAAAATGATGCAAATGTTGTAGATTTTCAAAAAAGCCATGCGGGTTGAGGGGGGGCAATTTTAAAGGGATCACATACGCACGCGCACACATACCAGTGTGGAGAATGTAAGGGTGTTTAAAATAATTGGAGGGGAGGAAGAAGAGGGGGTAAGGAAACACAAAACATAAAAGAGTCACATCATTAGTTGTGTTGACCCTCTAAGGTTGTGATTATGTCAGCGACATAATGCTCGACTTGACTCTGCTGTGAGGCACTGTTATGTTGCTTTTTGTGTTTGGTTGGCTTCTGAACAGTCAAAGCAAATTTTCATACTCAGTAACTGCCTTTGTCATGATTGAGATCATAAACAAAGAGGAAGGAGGTGTATCTTCCCAGAGAATCGTGTGTTTCCATCTTCTGGCGGACAACACCTTTTGTTATGGCAGCCACATGGGTGAGCACCGCTGTAGTTGCACCACCACGCCCTGACTGACTCTTCACCCCACCCCATCATTATTTCTACACTTTTAATGTTAGCCAGCATTATAGACATGCAAAAGAGAGCAAATGTATTTCCCAGCTACCTCATGCTTTGAACATAAAACATCATTTGACTATTTCACAGTTTGGTGTAGCCCACCAGCCCCTCCAATCCAACCCTGCGCTCCCTCTGTTCAGACTCACCAGGCAGATTGACGAGCATCCATCCCTCCTCGTCGGCCTCCGTCACGCAGGGTTTGGGTCCCTTCAGCTCGGCAGCCACCTCTTCTACCTCCCCAAACAACAGGTTGCTCAGGCGTTGAAACATGACTACTCTGCTTGTACTATCAGGTGTTGATGACTTGGGTTCTGTCTGTTGTCCACAAAGAAAAAGCTGTAGCTGCCTTTTTGAATTTCTTATTTGTGTTTATATATCGCTTGTTGCTGTTTTATATAATTCTTTGTCTGATCTTTTGTTTCTTTTTTTTTTTTTTTCCACTTGAAGCCCTTTGCTGGATCTCGGTTCAGGAGTGGACAGGCTTCTGTAGTGCAAATGTAAGGTTTCACTTGGTTTGGAGCAAAGGCCTGGAGAGAGAGAGAGGGAGAGAGAGAGGGGGAGAGGATGGTTAGTGGTAATAAGAAGATAACATGCAACACTGTCAACATTATTTTCTTCATCTAAAAAAAAAAGAAAGAAAAGACGGTTATTGGGTTAACTTCCTGGTGCTTAGTCAGAATACATTAGATAGGCAGCATGAGTGAGCAATGTTTGTGGTAAGAGCTTCCTCAAGTCGAAGTTATTTCAAGACATATTACAAGTTGGAACCTTTTTTTGGAAACAAGCCTCGAAGCCTCAAAGCATTTTTATGAGTTGAAATGACAGGTTGACACCAAGGATGTGTCATTGATAACAGAAGCCGTTTGGTTTTAGGTTTCCACACCAACATTGTTGGATAAAGTTTGCATATTGTATTAGCTGGATGAAGCAGCTTGGACGAAGAAACACATTTTCCAGTTTTATTCAAAATAATTGAACAGCTCTTTCCTACAATTTGCATCTTGTGATTTCAACACGGCAGTGCTGATGTATAGTCAGTATATAAAATGATATCACCATTTAAACTTCCGCCTGAAAGCAAATTACCTAAATTGTGAAATACATTGGTGGAGGAATGTGTTTAATGGAGAAAGAAATTTATCAGCAAGTAAGGAGCTGGTGGACAATTGGTGCACTCCCTTCCCCCATGAAATTTAGATAACCAATCAGCAAAGTCTCAGGACAGATGGACAGGCTGGAGAGGAAGAAGAGGAGGAGGTGGAAGGAGGTGAGACAAAGAGCCAGACTCTCACAAAGTCAAACGAATTGTGTGTGCACAGTGTTATAATGCAAAGGAAAGACAGCAACATGGGGACAGAGGGAAAGGCACTGACGGAAATGACAAGTGCCTGACCTAAATGTGAATATGATGATGTAATGTTGAACAGATGTTTGAACAGTCATAGCTTACAAGACAAACCCCTACATGTTCAAAGGCTGAGTTTTATTTACTTAGACTGTGTGAGTGCAAAAGAAGGAATGACTGAAGAGATCACAGAGTGTAAACCTCTGTTTTGACCCTGCAGCCTGATCTGTCCCCAAAAAATACAAATAAATCTCAACTATTTCGCCAGCTATGAGCTATATAAAAGGTGAAACAAAGTGTGTGTCTGACAGAGATTTATACATGGAACAAAGAGTCATGGAAGGAGACATGCATGGATGCTTGTTGGGAAGCTGACACTTTCTGTCCTTATTTGGAGAATCATCATGACAACCAGGAACATAAAGGGAAGAGACAACCTAATTGCAACATACAGTACATGCCCCTGAGATTTCTTGTGTCAGATGGAATAACAGTCATTTTAACAAATATTGTCACTGTGAGAGAGTCTGTTTGCAGGGGCGTATGCTCGAAATAACCAGTGAAATTGAGAGACAAATACCCTGAGTTGTATAAGTCTGTTTTGACTTCATTTTCAGATCATGTTATCAAAGTGACACCCAGTCGGTTAAATAATAATAATAAAATAATAATAATAATAAAAATAATTTTGGAATTTTACATAGAAAATCTAAGAAGATACTATGAACTGAGGTGCTGCAGCCCATCCTCAACACTGAGACTGTTTTTAATGCATTCCCGAACTAACAGAAACTTAAGTCATGAGACCATGACAAATACGTCCAGATAAACAAAACATTTTGTGAGAATCCTGAGGGCTATTTTGCATAAGGTGCAGCAGACATAGAAAAAGCACACAAACTCAACATGGATTACATGCAACACTTTTTCAGAGAGCTTCTTTTTCTATCAGTTTGGTGGCTGTACAAGCTAATTCTGGGCTATCTGACCGGTGTAAATATAGCCACTGATAGTGCCAACAGAGTACAAATAACATCCACTGATATCCCTTATATCCTGGAGAAGAAGGTTCATGAATATATGGCATAGGTTGTGTAGAAGCATTATCTAACAACTACCACACATTAACACTGATGAGTTCCCTCTGAAGTAAAACCTATTAAGCGGCAGAAAGCAGAGGGATAAATGTGGAGCATTCAATTGCAAAGTCAAGACAATGTCGGTGTGATAATATCAGGAAGTCTGGTTGTCTTGTCTTTCTGCTATTCTTTCCTTGTAGACCTATCTTTTGTCCCTCATTTGTCCTTATTTATGTTTATTGTGTTAATTACTGATTTGTGAGTCTGGAACTACAGTATCTTGTGCATATTTTACATATTCATTTACATTCTTATGATGCTTTTTAACATCTCGCCCGGATGACAGATGACAGGTGCAAATTAGCCGTCTAGGCTAACTCTGGTTCATTTTTCCCATTGAGCAGTGAGCACAGGATTACCCCAAGTCCCTGAGAGAGGGAGAGAGCGAGAGAGAGAGAGATTGCCCTGTTGGCCTACTTATGTGTGCCTACGCTTATTTCTTCCATTTATTTATTTATTTTCACTGTTTTCATCCGATCTTTAGACAAAATTCTACAGGCATGAATGCACATCCTGATATCGTTATAGAAAGGATCTATGACATATGAGTCTGTATTTTGACATTGGTCCTTTTAAAAAAAGGTGGGAGGAGCGGAGCGGAGTGGGCGGGGTCTCGCGAAATAAAAACAAGACGCATGAGGCGTCACGCTTACGTCACTGACGCTGAAAGAGAGGCTCCAGTTTATTTGGCGACCGGAGAAAAAAAAAGTCCGACTAGCAAACATAGCGAAAATATAAGATCTTATGACAGTGTTTATGCAACATTTGTGAGTTGTTGTGTCTAATTTGCATTTTGCAACACGAAGCAGAAAACAACCGAATGTGAATGATTGCTATTGTCGACGGTCATCGTCTGGGATTGAATCCTGACATTATGAAAAAAAAATGCTGCTCACAGCGACAATGTTTACATTTCCAATACACAGAGATACCCTGGATTTATGTAGCAAAATAATACATCGACCTCGACCTCACACTGTCGACAGCCGAGAGATGACAAGACTTTCTGTGTAGGGTATCCAGGTTAAACATGAATTATCCGTGTAAGCTCTCCAGCTGAAGGGTCAAAGCAATGACAGTTGTGGCTCAGCGACTCTGCACGAAAAGACATCGACTGGAGAGGCTCACGACAATACAATGAAACTGTTATATTACTGAAAAACATAAGTGACTATATAGCCTATGTATGTGTCCGCCTCCCAGAAAAAAACATCAACATCCGCCATCAATCTGACTCCACATCAGCATTTGGTGCAATTTACAAAACAAGGGCTGCTGGCGTCCTGTAGGATATACACGTATGCAGGCTGGTGTCATTTTTTCGAAATATAGGACGACGAATCGACCTAATTAAACTGTTTGTTTTCAAATCTATTCACGACCTAATAATAGGTCATCTCCAATTCAACCCATGTAATGAGTCAGTGACAGACAAAGCGATGCAATTCCGTCTTAATATATGTTCTATGGTTTCATGATGGCTGATATCTGATGGATATTTTCTGTAGATAAGCTTGTGAGGAATGCAGCAGCTTCACTGGCAAAGACATGTAGTTTGATACCTCTATGAGCACACAGTTTGACACAAAATACAGTAATTATTAAAATGTAAAGCAAAAATAGAGAATATCTTACCTGCCTTTGCAATATTATTCAAGTTGTAAACGAGATCTCACACACAGTAGAAACGACAACAATTCTTAAAGCATAGCTTTAGATAGCCTTTAAGTGAGGTAGTTAAAACACCATTATACAAAAATAAAAGGCTTTCTTCTTAGAAGAAGGGCTTCATGTAAAACTTTTACTCTGAAGTTTTTAGATCATAACATCTGCAGCTTTTTTCAACTCCTCTTCTCCTCTATTTTTTTCCGCTGCAGATTTTGCTTCTGTTTATTGCTGCCTCCAGCTGATCCTCGGATCAGAATGTAGAACGTACAAAACAGCTGATTGTGAGATCACAATACTCCCGGCCCCGCCCCCTGCCCTGCCCACACCAAACAAACCGGCCAATCAGAATTTTACACAAGCCACAAGCTGGGCTTCTAGGTAACAGGGTGGGGGCAGGGCGAGAGGCGCTGTCAACCTGCACCCAGATGGAAATTGTGACTTGAGACTGATCCGTGATCAGCTTCGACTCTCACCATCCGTGCTATGTAAAGTCAGAGCGGGGGGATGGTAAACTGATCCCGGGTCTGTGCTCACATAGCTCCAAATACAGGCCTTCTACAGCACGAAAAGATGAAGATCTGTTGACAGCAAAATTATTAAATTGTCAACTTCGTGCTAAGTGAAATAAATTCAGATACAGGCAGAAGAGCACAGAGATGAAACTTTTGCAACTGACCTGTTACATCACCTACTGACAGACTTTGGACCACAGACAGAGCATGTTTATGTTTGTGTTGTATAAATGTTTCTCTGTGGATTTTTATTTGAAAAGCTAAAACTGCTTAATTTTAATTTTTTTTTTTTAACTTTTTTTTTATCTGTTTATATTTTCAAACCGGTGCTGAATATTGCCAAACATGTCACAGACAACCTGACATCTTTTACATATTCTCCTCTGGTGATAAGGTCATAAACTGTATAATTTCCTGGAACAAATACTGATGCCGACCTTAAATATTCAAATGTTTAAATAGTATCAGTTCACAGAGTAGAAGAGGTTTCCTTGTTCAGTGATGCTGGAGATGTTACTTTAAATTTCATTTGTAAATAAACCTTTTTCCCCTCCCCCTCAACAGCCCTCTTTTCACGCCACAGTGGAGGTGGAGGACCTCCACGTGCCACTCAACCTGTACAAGCCAATCAGATTGGCTTTCTCTGAATGCAGCATTTGAGTAACCAATGAGCTGTGGAGAGTTTTTAAAAAAAAAACCCTGCTGGTCACTTTTGCACTGTGCAGTCAATAGAGCTTTAAGAATACCCACTGCCTTTTATTATTGCAGATTGTGCTTTGAGTGTGTGTGTGTGTGTGTGTTTCTCTAGGTGAAAGATCATCCTGTGTTGTGTTTCTCTGAAGTCTACAGAATATTACACATAATCCTCAAGAGTGGTGTAGCCTATTCTCACAGCTTGCTTGTGTTTATCTTATCTTACTTGCAACTTATAATACAGCAACATAAAACTGAAAAGCAGAATAAAACAGATGTGACAGGATAGATCAAGACACATGCTCATAACTTCCCACAAACAAACAAACAAACAAAAATCCATTTAACAGAATACAAGGAATGCAAATAACAATCACAAATAGATAGGAAGATCAGAAGAGTTTATAAATGATTGGAAAAAATAAAATGTCAACACATGCATATGTGTGTGTACCCACGTGCCAACATTCCTTTTTGTAGAACAAAGAATTCCTTTGGTAAAGAAGGAACATACTGCACTATTAATAGTCTTATCATCAAAAATCTGGCTAGACTGACTGGTTTTCAAGATCATTGATCTGCACCAGTCTGCAAAAAAGTGGACAGATCACCCAGACAGTCCGTGCACATGACCCTGGGGGTTTAGGATTCCTACAGTTTGTCCTCCCTGCCAATTGAAACTCAGCCATCATGATGATATCACTCATATTTAATTTTTACAACTGTTATCCTGTAGTTTAGCCTATATAATGAAAGAAATCTGTATGTGTGTTTGTTTATAATTGTTACAGGAAAAATGCTTTCAATAAAGCTTACATTATTTAACATGTGATGGTAGTCACATGGGTTTGAGATCATAACGCATCTCCTAAATAAGAACTAAATTCAATCTTCAAAAACTTGATTATGTATTTACCTCGTCATATAAGATATTTTCTACGTTTTTGTCTGACATGCTCTTTGTTTGTACCTTCTGACAGAAGGAACAATTTATTTATAGATTTTATTTATAGCGATAACAGAGTGTCTACAGTAAGGTCTAATGTCTGCTATTTACTACCTGGAACTTTCATTAAAGTACAGTTCCTCATTGGGATTAACAGAGACTCTTTGTGTGCAGCATACTGCGGCATTTCACTGTGAACCTGAAATGTTTTGCTCATCGCAATCAGTTTATGTCATCATATGTTTTATAACACGTGAATGTGCAAGTGAGTAACCAGGCCCTGCTGTGGGTCTGGATGTCTTGGCATGTCAGACGAAAACAAATGAACCACTCCTAACAGGGTTGTGTCTCATACACATTTCTTTTTAATCTACTCTTTCCTGCCAGACTTTGTCCTGTCATTACCACACTGACGAGAGACGAGACGACAGCAAGAGTCCAGCACAGTATGAGCTTTCTAAAGGCAGGATGATAAGGTTTCGGCCTATACAGTTACCAGGTGCTAGGCAGCTCACGCAGATACACACACACGCACACGCACACACACGCACACGCGCGCACACACACACACACACACACACACACACACACACACACACACACACACACACACACACACATTCACCCTGCAGTGATGATGATATCCAAACCCTGGTAACATGGTGAACACAAACATTTAGCAAGAACAGTTTGTGCATCTGCGCTTGTGTTAATGTTTGTGCTCTGAAACTAATCAGAAGAAGTCACAGGCCTGGCAGAACTTGTTAGATCGTGTCTTTGTAGCATGTATTTCCATGTCAGCAACCAATCATGTACAATAAATACAAGTCAAGACATCTTTTAATGGATGTGATCCCGACCACATCATTCACAAATAATTGGGGCTTGAATGCCACTGCTCAAGGACTAGAAAGAAGTTATAGTTTTTCCTTCACTGAAGTTGCCTGGCTTCACAGGATTCCCGTAGTTTCCAAAGCCGGTTGGAGAAATAGGTGAGAGGTCACAGCAGTTTCTCCCTCTCCCTCTCCCTGTGTGTGTCCACGTTCATGAATGTGACATGAAGCTCTTGTTTAACAGCATGCCTGTCCTTGCCCCGGCTGACACAGCTAACTCCGGCATGTGCGTAAAATGCAGAGGGCTTTCAACCAATCAAGCCTTGCGCAGTGAACACTGCTATTTTGTTTGTGTCTGTTTGTTTGTTGCCGTTAAAAGACCAAGGTGTGGCGATGGCCAGGTTGACTCAGAAGTCCAGCATGTTGTGGTGTGTGTTGACGCCTGTTCGTGAGAGGCCATTTATGAGCTCAGCCCGTCCTTGAGGGGAGACAAAACAGATCCTGATGGGACATGGTGTGTGTAGGCGACAACATTAATACTCATTGTTTACTTGAGTTTCTGTATTTCATCATCAGACAAGAAGAACTGCATCTAGAGAAAAACTGAAAACACGGAAAGGAAAAACATAGTAAAGGTATGTTAACTCATCTCCCTCATTTGGGATTCATGTCATGTCAGCTAACCAGCATTATTTAGTTGATGAAATACAACAAATCACATTTAAAGCCCATGAACTTCAAAACAGTGTCAAATGTGCGTCACTTATTTTTTTATTGATTTTGAACCAAAAGACCATCTTTTTTTAGGTCGTTTGACTCCACCTTCCTATGTAGCTTTCACTTTTGGTGCCTCTCTCCTCTCAGGCCTCTCTGCCCCTGCACGGCTGGCTGCTGGCAGATGATAAGGCGGCAGCCCCAGAAGATACTGGGCCAGACTTTGCTCCCTGTGTTACCACTACAGTGCTGCCAGCAGCAGTGTAAATGACCTGCATATGACACAGTGGGACTGTCCAAGTTGCAGATCTCTGCACATCAGGAGAAGTAGGATAATCATTTAAAGGAATAATTTTATATTTTGGGAAATACACTTACTTGCTTTTTTGCAAAGCCAGTTGAGAATAATGATATCAGTCTCAAATCTGTGCATAAGCTATGAAAATAATAAAAAGGAAGTGGCCCATGTAACATTTATTCAGCATGATTTGATTATTATTACTCATGCATTAATGTGTAAGCAGAATTTACTGCAAATAGTGAGTATTTTCATTATGTATTAATCTCCTGACTATTTTGTTGATAAATCAGTTGCTTATTTGGTTTGTAAAAACTCAGAGAATAGTGAGAAAAGCCATCACAATTACCCAGAGCTCACAGTGAAACCTCCACAGGGCTTGTTTTGCCCAACCAGTAGTCTAAACTTCAAGATTAATGTAATTATTTAAAGGAAAAGCAGCAAATTACCACATCAAGACACTGAAATGAAAAATTTGGCATTTTTGTAACATAAAAAAATAACTTAAAAGATTATTTCCCAAAACGTAAAATTATTCCATTTAAACACAGGTTAAGGGATCTCTATCTGCATCTACATCAAAATCTACAAAATCCACACTTTGATATTTTATGTAAAAGACAGTGGCAAACGAGAACATGCAAAATATCAAGATTTATGTAAATGTCTCACATGGGAATATGGAAAAACATCTGTAGAAAGTTCAATAGTTGATTCCAGCTGGTGTTGCCAAATATGATCCTTTAATGCTCTAACCCTTTGATATTTGGTCCAAATGTGTTTATATGCAGTGTGTGTGTGTGTGTATGTGTGTGTGTGTGTGTGTGTGAGAGAGAGAGAGAGGGAGAGACAGTGGTGGAAAATGACAAATTACAATTACACATTACGATGGACTATTTGTACTTTGCTTGAGTATCTCTTTGATGTTACTTTATATTTCCACAACATTTAAAGGGAAAATATTTTACTTTTTACTTCAGTTAGTTACTAATTACATTAGAAATTTCACATACAAAACATACTGTCAGGGTTTTTGCGAGGTAAGTAGGACCCAAATGCAGCTAACACATGGGAGACGGTGCAGGCAGGTTTATTAAACAAAAATCCAAAATCCAAACATGAACATGGCATGAACGTGACATGAACAGACGTGAACAGACGTGAACAAACCCGGAACTGAAAAGGGACGAACCGACACAGACAAAGGGGAGCACAAGGACT
>NW_019525320.1:880104-896006 GCF_002814215.2 Seriola lalandi dorsalis
AGTTGTGGCTCAGCGACTCTGCACGAAAAGACATCGACTGGAGAGGCTCACGACAATACAATGAAACTGTTATATTACTGAAAAACACAAGGACTATATAGACAAGGGAGGCAAGGATGATTGAACACAGGTGAAACACATTAGGGCGGGGCAGACAATCACTACACAGAAACAGGACCATGACAAGAAGCAACACACAGACACTCAAGGAAACCAATACAAAATAAAACAGGAAGTGCAAAAACTCCAAAACAAAACTAACAAAAAGTGTCTGCCATAGCAAACCATGACACATACAAGTTTATAAATAGCGCTGAAACAAGTAGTCAATGAATCAATTACTCAAACAAGAGCAAATTAATCTCCCATCAAAACAATGTTTTTGCCTACGTACTGATAATATTTCTGGTCTTTAACATAAATATTTTTTTTGAATGAAATTCTTTTAATCTGAAATTGAGTATGAATATTGTGGTATTAAAATTTTTTTACTTGAGTAAAGGGTGTGAATACTTTTTCAACTACTGGTTAGAGGCATTTGTGTGCACTGTATTTATACCACAGGAGCAAAAAAAGCAAAAAAAGTCCAAACCCAGGTTTAATATGAAACAAGGATTCATGTAAAGTCCATAAAAAGTGCCATTTGTTTTAATTTGTTAACTTATTTCTCCCCTTGCCAGTCCCTTTTGGTACTGTCCACTGTAATGTCCGGAGGTCTAAGGCCTTGGATAAAGAATTTCTTTTTGCATCTCATATTGCATACAGTCGGTCTGGTCTGTACATGCTGCCCTCCACAGCACTCTACAGTCCTCAGATAACCTACTATTCCTTACTCAGCACAGACTCAACATGGTGGCTCCCTGTCACCAGTCCAAATTCACACAGCAAAAACAGAACTGATATCAACTGGTGTCCCTCCCTCCTCCTGAGGGACACCTCTGCAGGCCCGTGCATTTGATGCAGCAGGGGAGTAGAGGATGGGGAGGTGTTGTATAGTCCCTCAACCTTTCTCCCCTTTCCTTCTTTCCTTCCTTCTCTCCTCTACAGCTCTCCTGAAGCCCTCATGCCATGCGTGCATCCCATGGGTCTGTCCCTACAAGGCTAAAGCAAACAGGGTCTGGAAGTGGTGTCCTTGGCAAGCATGTGCTGATAAACACAGCATGAGTGAGGACAGGCTGTGCTCTCCAGAGGGGGGGGGGGGGGCGACAGCCCCTCATTCACGCTCCCCTGGAGGATATTATGAAACTTAACGAGGGAGCTATTTTAAATTCCCCAAAGGATTAGGGTACCTCTGATGATGAAAAGCACTGGATTTCAGCCACTTGTGTCTGACTGAGCTTGTCTCAGAAACACTGTGTAACAGGTGTTTGTTTAGATGAAATTTCTCTTCTTCCCCATCACATGTAATTTCTTTACAGTTAGCGTGGGAAGAGGAGCCCTTTGCTCAGATGTATTCCCTGATTAAAACCAAAACATGACCTGCAGTCTAAAAATAGCACAGAACAAGGATTCAATTAAAGAAAACGGTTTTTTTTTCCCATTCATTCATCCTGACGTCAATACAGCTCCTCTGTTTACAAACAAGCACTAAAAACAGCTCAGAGTCTCTGGAGCTTCAGCACTTTGGGACTTTTTTAACCCATTCAGAAAAGGTCACTCCTTCACTCACATACACACACACACACACTGAAAAAGATGTGGTACACGGAGCAGGGTCAAGGGTTGAAACCAGGCAGAAGCTGTGACCCGAAGTTACATAACTTGACCCTTCAGAACATAAATATCCCACTCAACAGTCGTCTCCCCCTACAGGAAGGAAGTCCCATGACTCTACCGTGCGTAGTCACGTTTATATGACCTGCAGAAGTCCAACACACCACACGGGGATGTAGCTCAGTGGTAGAGCGCATGCTTTGCATGTATGAGGCCCCGGGTTCAATCCCCGGCATCTCCACACTTTTTGTGCGGCTTTTCTTTTTTCTTTTTTTGTTTTTTTATCATTTGGCGACTGGAGTTGCGTCAAAAAAGAGAGTTACTCTGGACGTAAATCATAAGAAAATACCTGTGCTACATGCTAATTTTCTAGATCTAATGATCTTCAGCTATGTTTGTTTTTACTTACAGTTTATTAGAAAATTACCAAAACAAATGAGCTTTGTCGGATGTGGCCTTTTAGTTTATTTATTTATTTGTTTATTTATTCAATGCGCAATTATCAAAAACGCTATAAAAAATTATGTCAAAGGAATATCATGAAAGGCCTGGTGTAAAAAACAACAACAAAAAAACCCCAACCAACCAATCTACCAACAAACAAACAAATAGCCTAACAAACATATAAAGTCTAAATCTCAGAATAAATTACTCTGCCGCTAACCTTATTTGATCAACATCTGTCATAGGAAAATGTATTAAAAAAATATTCAATAACTTTTATATATATATATATACACACACACACACACACACACACACACACACACACACACATACACACACAGACCTTAACCTGGAAAAAAATGAGGCTGACATATATTAATGTCATCTACTTTTAGCAGGTTAGTCCAGGCCCGGTTGTCCAGCAGGACACACTATCTGCCGTGAAACAAGACCACTCTGAGGGTCAGACCTTCATGTGTACTTACTATTCAGGTGCTGCTTAACCCACATTCTATATGTCTGCACATTATGACCTAAAAGAGCTACCTTTACATAAATGACACATATCCATTCCCCAGATGTCAAGCTAACATTCCTGACGGTGGAAAAGGAGGAGAAGCTTCACTCAGTGCTATCTGAAGCCCCAATAGCCTACTGTACTTTAGCTGCAGGTCACGTTGCAGAATGCATGCAATATATATCTGTGCAAAAGTGTTCCCCACTTTTCTTTAAAAGGAACATAAAATTCAGCAGTTTTTTAAACAAAAGCGAGTCAGGAAACAAGCATATTCAGAAAGTCACATTCATGCCTCCAGATGTCAGAAGTGAAAGGTCCCAAAGTTTAAATATCAGAAGTAAAAGCTGTTCTATACATATTAAAGCTGCTAAATTTCAAATAAAGAGATAACAGGTCTCACTTGTCCTGTTGTTGTGGCAGTTAAGATTATTCACTATCCATGTTACTGTAACTGTGAACATGCTGTACTGTCCAACCTGAAGGTTTTGATGCTGAGTCATCAGACACAACAGAGCCATATGCACCCGTCACCTCGTGCTGGATGACAACAAACATTGTTGACCTTTTCCAACTTCAGGGCTGGGCACACACACACACACACACACACACATACACATGCACACACACTCACACACGCATGCACACGCAAGCACACACACACACACACACACACACACACACACACACACACACACACAAGACTGTCTATAATTTTGCTCATGATGTCTCTGTATGTGAACACCTGTTTGTGTTGTATTACACAACAGAGTTGAGGGATGATACGACTCAGTTACATATTTCATTGTTATTTGTGACAACTGTGTAGGTGCAGAGACACTTACATCCTCTAAATGAATGTGATTGTTGCACCTGAACCAACATGCAGTGCCTTTGTGGAATCAAGACAATAATGTATCTGACCTCTGATTAAACCACTGACCGGTACAGTTGGTATTATTGGTCTTTGATCGCCTCCTTGTGGTTCATTTGAGAATAGTCGTTCAGTGGATCAGTTCACCATGTGAACAGTGGATGGCGCCACTTCACAGTATGTTCTTTTCTTGACCCAGAATGATCCTGATGACAGAGGAGTGAGAATAACAAATTAATCAGGAGTCCTGAAGTTACAGATTGACGTCTGTTTTAGACATGATTCAAGAAAATGCTGTTTGGTTTAACAAAATTAAGATTCTTGTCCGGCTAGCTTGAAAAAATACAGAATTTAAAAGACAACCCAAACTTAACCCGAACCCTAATTTAAGGTTGTTTACCCAAAAATGCACAGTTTCCTCCTGTTTGAGTAAAATTTGTTAGAAACCACAGTGCCCAGGTGTTTTAGGAAATTTCTTAGCCTTTTTTAACTCTTACTTACTGAGCATTTCATTAGGAACATCATACCAATACTAAAATCCCTTACTTAATTTTTCATAGCTGCTCCAAATAAAAGATGGTGGTTATAAATAACAGCTATCAGTATTACTTCCTTGACATATAACTTTACACACAACAAAATGTTTAACAGCACACACAGAGGAAAAAAGACTAAAGACAAAACATGATAGAGGAAAAATAACAGAGGAAATAAAATAAAATAAAAAATACCAAATAAAGTCATAAATACAACAAGGCAATTCAAAGTTCTTTACAGAGAAATGTTACATAAACACATAAATGGGATAAAAAAAATATGTAAAATGAAATAGATTATGAAAATTGTGACATTCTGAAATATATGAAGGTTTTAAAAGCAACTCATTACAACCTTTTCTTTTCGTAAGGTCAGCAATGATTTTGTTAAAGTGTGGGAAGTTTCCGACTCTTCTCTTCCTCCAAGAACATTAATTTTCCACAGAAAGTAAACAACTGACAGTCAGATGACATTTATGGCACCACATACTACATCAAAGGGTGCCTGTGGTTTGACTGCTGTGTCTGTCTGCTGTCCAGATAAGGTTAGAGCAGAGACACACAAACACACACATCTGGTTAAATTCCATCTATACAAGGTTGAGTGTGGTTGGGAGTTAAGGATGACACAGAAGTACTCTATAATCGTTTCTTCTGCAAAACAGAAACACACTGTATCTGAAATTTCTACACTGTATGTGACCTGAAAATCAACTTACACCCACACCTCAATCAAAAATAGGAAATGATTCCATTTTAGAGATATATAATTAGGATAAATTAAGGGAAGCTGCTTCATTGTAAAAGCAAGCTTTAATTTTCATATTTGCATGATTAAAAACAAGACCACACTGATAGTGCACCAATCTTTCTCAGTGTCAGCAGGAAGCCTATAGAAAACCTGTATATGATCAACACAGTGTGCCTTGAATCTTTCTTTGGTTTTCACCCCCTCCCTTGTTAAGATTATTGACTGGGTCTTTGCTCCTGTTGGATCCAGATGCAGAAGTGACACTCAGTAAACTCCACAGTGTTCTCCATCAACACAGCAGTTACGGAGTTACTGGGATAGATATCAGTATAGTGAGAGCTTTGACAGCTCAGCAGCTTCTGTGCAGAGGTGGTACACAGCAGAGAAAGTCAAGAGGTTTATTTTTTTCTTATTTTTTTCCAGAATGATTGAGCAATACTGCACGAGAGGGAGTGATGTTGTACTGAATATCAGCAGGGCTGTGATTCGCTCATAGTTACGAGGCCGCAGGCTGAGTACCGAAGACCGCCATATTACTTAAACAAACAATAACAGATTATGATTTGTTTGTTTATTTTAGCATTTGTTTTAACAATGCCAATACAAATAGTGAAAAACTGGACTATTACTGTAGTGTTGCTAAGCAACACATTAACATTTTCCTCACCTGCACAGTGCACACTAGCTTGCTACTTTGTCTGAACGTTACCTCAGGAGTGCGCGGAAGTATCAATTGTTCTTCCCGGCATCCTCTTCTGACGACCATACATAGTTTAATTCAAATTTTATTTCTGGAAATATATTCATCTTTGCAAAGTTTGTAACAATCTAAGATTGATACCGACCGTTAATGTAACACTGATTAATGGTTAATCGAACACCTGTGAGGCGGAGTGATACATGTAGTTAAAAGTCCCAGCTTTGTTATTCTCTATAGCAACTCATGGAATACCTCTCGTCCAATCAAATTACTTGGTCGGGAACTAACTGTTGTATAATAGCCAGTAATCCTGGAGTGCTTTAAAATGTAAGCTAACTCTTCAATTTTATAACCAGACCATCAGAGGTTCAGAGGCACAAACTTGGGCGAAATTTAAATTAGTATTTTTTTATGCCTAAAAAACTGAATATAAAGCCAGCAGTTTGTCTCTGGTGTGGAAAACACTTTGGAGCCATAGCCACAAGTATGAACCAATAGGTGTGTATGTATATGGGGATCCCACAAGGCTTTCTACAGATAGAATCAACCAATACGCACCAAAAGTAGTACTACCAAGGCCAAAGCATCTCACAAATGGGAAGACGCTGCCTTCTACAACTATTTTCACCACTGTCGAAATTATATGTAAACAGTTTACAGTTTAAATGTACATATACTATACATATACTCATTTATATACTCATTAGGACCAATATGGCAGTTTTGGGTCAGATTTTGCTTTCATTACTCTGCAAACACTGTTGTGTAATACATTGGGCTGGATATTAATATTGCAACAAATATCTAATCTAGTGTTGGAGCCAAACGGGGAGACCATCTTTCAGTCTGCAGGACATGCTGGTTGCTTCTTTCCATGTCAAAGTGTCCTTGATTGATCTTCCCTAAAACATGTGAGTGCTGGTGTCTGATGGAGAGACTTGGCCACAGAGTGTGTACATACTACACAGCATGTGTGTGGGAGTGTGTGTATCCATACTCTGCATTCCTCTGGGATAATCTTATCTTCCCCCTTCTGAGCTTATGGACCTCTGAACCATAGGGCAACACTCTCTCTCTCACACACACACACACAGACACACACAGACACACACACACACACACACACAGACACACACACACACACACTCCCTCTTGTCTACATGCAAATAAACAAACAAACAAATAAACAAACAAACATGCAGTGAAGTTGTATGAAGCAGTTTATGCACATTAGACGAGTTCATGTCTTTCCAAGCTTCTTTTGCGGGTGAGTTGAAGATAAAATCATGAGGAACACGACAGGTAACAAGTAATAGATAGTCCAATGGGACAATCTATAACTTGATGAATAATGTACACACTAAGAGTCTACAGACCAAAGTGGACATTTTTGAGACCCTCCCCAAATGCAAGTGAATGGTAAACTGGCTTTACTTGAAGAAACAACAGAGAAAAAAAAAAAGGCCCTTATAGTAGCTGCTAATCACGGACTCGTCAGTTTTCTTTCAGATTCAACGAGAAGCATCTTGGGAGATCTGCTGTATCCTTTGAATCATCACATGCACAAAGAAAACTTGACCTGACTTGATTTATCTGTGCTGTTGTTGTTGGTCAGTCAGTCTGGAAAACAAGCTGCATAAAGGTCAGATGTAAATGTGCTGGAGTAGCCGTTACCTGTTGTTTGAATGGACTGAATGGAAACAATGCACTTGATCGTTCAAAGGCTTTCAGCAACAGGTCTTTAAAATGTAAAAGGGTGAAATAAAGCTGCACTTCTGTACTTGTCACTTGAACAAAAAGATTTGTACAATAACAATAGGTGTTAGCTAGGGAGTTGGCTTCTTTTCAAACACATGAAAGGACACTATAGGTACAACATGGCCACCATCCATCAGCTCAGACATAATCTATCTATTTAAATATGATCAGGTAATGAAATATACATCAGCAAATAATAAAAAACCTCCTATTGAAGTTTCTTCGAAAATTAATGTCAACTTAATTGTCAATTCCATTAAAACTGAAGTAGTTTACATTTATTTAATGACTATATGCATCCTGGTTACATCAGCTTACAGTGTTTCTTATTATATCCATGTGCTGCACCAAAATCCTGCTGATGGAGAAATGAAAACAGTAACTTAGTTTTATAGGAAATGATTTGTTCAGCAGATGAATGATGAGAGATTCTTATGAGGCTTGTCAGCTGGAAGAATGTGAAGGGGGAAATATAACAGCAGAAATCAATCATAAACCGATAAATACATTTTTGAACCTATTTTTTTAGACTGCTAAGTAATTCTGTTTGACCAAAGTTTTCTTTGGATTGTGACATTTTGTTTTAAACAATTTTATCTTTCTGTCACTTTGGATTTCATTGTAATTTACTTCTCATCTCAGTTTACAGTGTTTCCCCTGGTTGAAAATAATATCCTATACATGTGCACATAAAATACATGCCCAATAAATTTTTGTCATAATAAAGAAACACATAGAAACACTATATATTGAAAACTTATTACAAGCCTATTTTTTCTTCCTCTTAACTGTTTCGTTTTAATCGTTGAGCGCGGAAAATAAGACTGTAACTTATTTGACCACATTCCCTTTGGCAGGGAATTATGCAACTAACTTCCACCTCTGTTGCAACACTTTTTTTTTTTGGCATTAGAAAGTAAAACCTTGATTAATTTTAGTCTGATGAGGTTTCAGCAGACAGTGTGAGCCTCTGTGGGAACACCCGCTGGTTCATCCCCGAGGCCAGAGAGGAAAAAAACATGTTCAACATCTGTTCTGAGCAGAAAACGTTTCAAGTCTTCATTCACGTTCTCCGTGTGTCATGAGGTCACTCTAACCCTGTCGTAACACAAATTGTCTGCAGTCAGCCTCCAAAGACAAACTGCTCTCCTTGGAAGAGCCAATTCAACAGTGTGTAATCAGCTGTTTTCACTCTTACAGCCTCCTACACTGTGTGTGTGTGTGTGTGTGTGTGTGTGTCAAGTCCAATGGATGCTTCATTTTGTCATTATTTCTGTGACACACACACACACACACACACACACACACACACACACACACACACACACACACACACACACAGTTCAACATACTAACATCATACACAACTCTTGGGTAAACCACCACCATTTGCACCGTGAGTCCTCAGCAGCAGATCCAGATTACTTTCACGTGTGTCTTTGCTATTTCTCTTTTTTTTTCTTTTTTACTGCTGTCCTGCCCTCGTGACCTCCAGTCTACGTGGCGTCGGCGTCAACAAGCGCTCTAACGACGTGTGAACTTTTGGGCATGCCGCGACAATGGCGCCTTTAGACAGGTGTATATGCTCCCATCACCCACCAGCCACTCACCCTGCCACCGAGGAGCGTTTGACTGTCTTTGCAATGCTAAACAGCACCAGGGAGGACTGGGGCGGACACATTCCTGTCTGGTGGCTGCATGGCACCTGATTTTCGGGCTCACACGTTGTGTGCACCGAAAGGAGGAGTTTAAAAAACAAACAAACAATAGTAACATAGCATCATGTCAAAAAATCATTTAACACGAGTTACTTTTCATTGATAAAATACTTACACAAGTCATGCAGACATGCAGCACAGTGCAAGTGACTGGTAAAAAACGAATATTAGTGACACAATAAAATAGATATTGTAAGTGCAGTCAAATAAGATAAAATAGTTAAAGAATAAGAACAATGTTAAATGTTAAAAACAATGTGATAAATTGGATGAAAGTCCACAATGATCACTCGTTTTCCTTTGATTTCATATTATTGCTTTCTAATACATTCTGTTAATAACCTTGCTCACATTATTTGGAAAGTTTGACTGTGCAACAACACAAGAAAAGAAAAGAGAAAAAGAAGTGTGTAAAACATTGTGTTAAAAACCCATTTCCTCTCAGGGCATCATCCCGGGTGGCTGCATTTCATGCCACCTCGAGGCACAAGATTTACTGCTGTAGGGCGCTGTTCTCCATCATCACATTGTTACTGTCAGCTCGGTTAATTTCACCTCAGATCGTGCTGTGAGCGAGCTGGAGAACAGCACCTCTTTTTTTATTTTTGATCTGAACGGGGCTTATTCACCACTCCCCCACCCCACCCCGCAGAGAGGCAAAAGGGGGGAGATGCGGTCATAGGATGAAGTGAATGTTTTGAATTGACGGGAGCAAAGAAGAAACAGAGCGTTTGTCTCTTTTACCTTCTGGAAAATGTCTCCTCCTCACCGGGGTGCGTAAAAGCCCCGAGCAACAACAGGCACACAAAAGAGCAGAGCCGTCATAAAGTGTCACTCATTAGGTGGTGAGAGAGCCTCAGTGTTCTTAGACCATTGTAAAAGGTGAAACAATCCGTGATCTAACAAAAGTAAACCTGTTCCAGAGTTTTTCTTTAAGCAGTTAAATTAATTATAGTCTCAATCAACTCGCAGCTTTACTGATAATTGGGGAAATTATCTCAGTTTTTATTGAACTTTTACAACGACATGAGCTTTCACAGACTTCACCTCTTCACCACTATTTTCTGTTCTGTTTCGCCATTATTCCTGATGTGTGTGTAGAAATGTTGAACCACCTCTCACAGTTCATTTATAGTGTGCGCCGACAGAGGACGCTCCGGCTTCAGTTGGCCATGACACAGTAAGTTAAGGAATGGCTGTAAGAAAGCTGAAATCCTGCTTGATTTCACTCCATTTGTTTTGTATGTTTGCTCTGATTGTTATCCACAATGAAAATCATTCATGATCACATTTTACAAGTTTATTTCTGTCTGTATTTTACATTGAATCGCACAGTCATCTGTTCACATTTAATGGCAGTAAGTGAATGGCCTGCAGGTTAAAGTGGGGGTCATTAGAACCGTGAAATGCACAATTAGATTTGCGCTTCGCGGCAGCTTTTGGCACACTGGGCACCTGCGGTGAATGGGGCCGGTGGCGCCCCTGACACACGGGGTGTGTCTTTGGGCGGAGATCTGCCCACCCACCCCGCTGCTTCTCCCCTCTGGTTACTATATGAGGACGCAACTTTGCGATCCCTCAGTGAGATACATGCAAGCTTGGTAGTGGTCTTGTGGATCTCTCCAGGCGTTTTCTGGAATCTGCAGCTGCCTGAGGAACAGATCTGTGCACCTGAGCGCACTCCGCCGTGGGAATTATTCTTATTTTTTCACATTTAATTATCGGAGACGCCAGACTTCAACATGCCTCGCTCATTCCTTGTGAAGAAGTATTTCTCCAACAAGAAACCATACTACAGGGAGAGCCAGCTGGAGAGTCAAACCGGTAAGATTTTCCTCAGTGACTGAATTTGATGCATCTGTTGTTCAGCTCTTTATAAAGTTACCTTCAGACACACAACAGAACCATGTGACTTGTATCTTGCATGTAGCTTCCTGGGTGTAGAACCTACTGAAAAGTGTTTCTAGTCAACTGGACAGTGTTTTAATGGAAAAGCAAGGCTGTGGTGAAAGTAGTAACAAGACACCAAGAATGAAAACTAGTTTAGTGCTTTATTAGATTATCTGTCCATTTAAGTGAAAAGCCACCTGACTTCCTCTCCTCTGTGTTGCCAGCTTTTGTCCCAGAGAGCTTTCCTCGGGCTGAACTTCCAACGCAGAACAACAGCTCTGCCCTGACCTGCTATCCCACCAGCCCATTCTTCAGCAGCATGGACACCCTGCCTGCGCCCCTCTCCCCGGTCACGCCGGTGTCCCTGCCCCCTTCACCCCTGGGTCCCCTGGACCTCAGCAGCTCACCCTCCAGCAGCAGCAGCAGCAGCAGCAGCAGCAGCGAGGAAGAGGAGGACGGTGGACGCAGTTCAGACCCCCCCAGTCCGGATATCATCCAGCACATCTACCACTGTCTTCACTGCAGTAAGAGCTACACCAGCCTCTCCGCGCTGTCCCACCACCAGCTCTCCCACTGTACCCCACTGCAGCAGACGCCCTCTCTGCCCACCGAAGTGTCTGCGCGCCCGGCCTTCCACTGCAAACATTGCCCCAAGGAGTACACCAGCCTGGGAGCCCTGAAGATGCACATCCGCTCACACACCCTGCCCTGTGTGTGCCCCACCTGCGGCAAGGCCTTCTCCAGACCGTGGCTGCTCAGAGGACACATTCGCACACACACAGGTAAGCATGAAAAAACTTTTCCTGCCATGTCAGAGTATTGATTCCTAAGCCCTGTTGGCTTGTAAATGTAACAGCTGGTTGCACTTTGTGCTCATTTGATATTCATTGACGCCTCCTGAGGTGTGAGCAAATGTTATTGCTTTGCCTGACACAATCTAATCTCAGCCTCACAGTCGCATGAAAAAAGGGCAATCTGCATTAAGTGAGTTAGGGTAGTGTTCCTGCTCTTTTGTTGTTTATCTGTGTGGCCATTTGAAATACAATGACCAGAGGACAGACCTTTTGGCCTGTTAATGAAGTGTTTCCCTGAAGCTAACAATTTTTTTTTTTTTTTTTTTTTTTATTTTTTTGTCTTCTTCCGACCAGGTGAACGCCCCTTCGCTTGTCAGCACTGTAATCGGGCTTTTGCTGACCGCTCCAACCTCCGCGCCCACCTGCAGACCCACTCTGAAGTGAAGAAGTATCAGTGCGGCTCCTGCTCGCGGACCTTCAGTCGCATGTCCCTGCTGCACAAACACAATGCCTCTGGTTGCTGCCCTGCCTCGTAGACTCACATTCCCAGGACTGCTCTCATAAGCCAGTTGAAGCTGCTTGCTGGTTCTGACCCCCACCCCCTCCACCCCTGATTAGAGCCAATACACCCAGAGGACATTTTGGGGAATTGATGCCAAATCATTTCATGACAAGCCATGAAAGGAAATCTGCAGTTCTTGTGCTTTTATAAAATGACTCTTTAAGTGCCTTTTTTAATATTTCAAGACTATAGGTTGATCAGTTTTTTTTTTTGTTTTTTTTTGAGGTCATATTTGTTATCTGCAGCACATTTTTGCTGTGTCCTGTCAACTGTTTGTGTGTGTGTGACTTGAGGGCAGCTGGACATGCAGTTAATACCCAGGAAACTCCATTGGTGCCGGCCGGTCCGGGACTCTGGCCATGTTGCAGCTGCTTGGGTGTGTTTGTGTGTGTCTGTGGTGTATGCGGGGATGTCATTCCTCACCGTACTATACATACATGGCATGTGTGTGGAAATGAGCAAGTGTGTTTGTGTGAGTGTGTGTTGAGACAGCTGTCTGTGTATGGTGTACCGTGGAGGCAGGGCGCTGAGAGACGTGTTAGCCGTGACCTCGACGACAGGTGACCCTCTGCTCGCCTCTCTTCGCGTCACAAAGTCTTTCCACACACACTCATTGTGTCATTGGACATGAAAGGACCACTTCAGGTTGACCAAAAGAACCACAACTTGCCATCACCAATATTGTCATTTATTTAGACATGTTTTTTTTTGGGGGGGGGAGATTTTGAGCTGCAGGTTTTATGAACTATTTTGCTGAACATGCCTTCAAATAGGAATTCTGTGCCTTTTTTAAGGTTGTGTATTTTTCTGCCACATGTAAATAAAACCTTTTTGTTTAAAAAAAAAAAAAAAAACTATTGTGGACCTACTTATTATGTGCTCTACTAATAATAATTAGTATTTCAACAGGCATTGTATTAACTTGCATCTCTAAATGAGTTCATCAGGACAGACATGACAGCTTCTGAATGGGAGGATAGAGATGTGTGTGTGTGTACGGAGGAGCAGGGACAGGTTTGTGTGATGCTGAGTGATAAGGGGAACACCTGCACACACCTGCCAGGCTGTCAGCGCTCACACACACACAGGCACACATGGTGAACACATGTTAAGGAGGCGAGGGAGGGAGGGGTTCTCACAGTGTCCGCAGGTGGGCGAATGAAAATTAAAGCATAAAGTGGAGGAAGATGCTGAGCAATAAAAAGTGAAGGCCAGAGTGGGCAAATTCAGCTTTGGGGGTGTCGGTGTGAAATTAGCTGAGTGTGGGAATCCCACTGACCCACTTCCTGCTGTAGGAGCGGCCACAGATGGAAGCAGGAGACTTTAGGCTCGAGACCAAAACATAGACTCCAGAGGGTCAGGCTCTATGCCGAAAGAACCTCGGGACCGAGACACAGGTTCCACACACACACAGTCTGTGCAGCCATCTGCTCCGTAATGGTGAAACTCCGGTTACCTTGTAGGAACTTTTTGGAGGAAGTGTGGGCTGTATGAGCCCAGCTGAGGGTGAACATCCACTGTGCACATATGGTAGCAATGTGTCTACAATCCCCACTGCCCTCCTGACCCACACACACTGACGCCAGCATGTCTTAGTGAGGTAACAGCATGTTTCCTCCAATAGCTCTCAGCGTTGAGAGGTGGATGCATTTGTGTGTGTGTGTGTGTGTGTGTGTGTGTTATGGGTGGGGGTTTTGAGGAGGCTCTCAAAAAGCTTGGGATCAGATTGCATGACTTAGCTTGCTCAATGTAAACAGCACCCGAAAGACTAGACACACGTGCACACTCGCAGCCACACAGTGCATACACCTACTGAATGAAGATCTTTACTTTGATCAAGGGGGATTTTTCACTTGTCTTCCTATTCCTCTCTGGGCTGTTCTGAAGCCAGAGGTGAGAGCCATTTAGCTGCTGCACACCTACGCAGGTAGTGAGTCAGAGAGGCAGGTCACAGGAGACTAAACTCTCTGAGAAGACACTTAACATATCAAATAATCCTATAGAGTTAGATGATATTCCATTTTCTCCTCTGGGATATTTCAACTCTGCCTCCACAAATTTCTACTGAAAAAAAATCACTAAACAGGCCGTCACTTCTGATATGTTTCAGCCGTTTTGAAATCTAACTCTTGACATCTTGCTAGGGGGACATTTCTCTGGTTTGCAGTGTGTAGGAGGCAGTCTATCACCCTGTAGCTTTGAGGCAATGAGATCACTGGACCTGTCACCTTTCTTTTTCAGAGTGTGTTGGTGTGTGTAATATCATATTAGTCTCCTCAAAGTGTTTTAATGTTCGCAGCGTCACGCATACGGGCCCTGACTAATGTGACATTCTTGAGCCATTAGTGACAGACACACAATACTGCTGTCTGAGAGAAAGAGAGAGAGAGATGGAGAGAGAGAAAGAGAGGGCTGCTCTGTGCTCGCAGTCTGCTCTTGAGTCAAACTAATAATTTAATTTTCCTGTAACAGGAAATAATGTTATGCTGACCTAATTACGAAGAAAAGGGGATTGCCATTCACTTTAATCTCTCACATGTGTTATTCCCATGGAAAGAATGTCTAAGCACTATTGCCTCGCTCTAGTAAATGAAAACAATAAAAAATTAAATCACTGTTTTGTTTTTTTCTTTTTCTTTTTTGCAGTGAACCTTGGATTTTGCTTCATGAACAGAGACGCCCAGTTTGGTTTTTGTGTACAGAAATGCTGATGTTTGACAATTTGCAGCCGCGTGAGTTTTATTTTGTTATACGGTGCCGTCATCTTGGAAAGAGAAAAATGTATGCCTCCCTCTAAACAATCATGCTGTGTGGAGTCATAAGTGGAGCTTTGCATGTGTGTAACAGGACAGATTACAGCGTTGCATAAACTCCACTCTCTTGATTTTGAGTAATGGGAAGCAGCAGTGTATGTCAGCAATCAAAACAAACCTTTTCCAACACATTTCTGAAAGCTGAAATTGTGCTTTTCTCCCTCCACTGCTTTGCTGTCAGCGCATGTGTTCTGTGGTAATGTTTGGGACACAGGAAGTGTTCTGTCAGCCTTGTATAAACACAGCCCCTCCAAAAAAGCACTGATATAAAGCATCTGGGTGCGGCTACAGCTGTTTGTGCGTACACGGATGTATGAGTGTGTGTGAGTGTGGGTGTCTGTGAAGTGTAGATTTCTCTCTGCCAGGGGTTCACAGTGGTCCACATCCAGGACGAGGGAGCGTACTGTATATTGCTGAAATCAGAGCTGGCGGCGTGTTCAGAGTCTGAATCACTGTAGGATCAGATTCGAGCCAACAGGGTTAAGTCACTGGGTTAAAGTTTCAAACCCTCTTAGAAGCCGCAGCGTTCTTACACAATGACACTGTCCCAAGAATCTCTCCCATGTTGGAGGTTGGCACTCTCAATCTGCCTTTGTCCTCTGAAAGACATTAAAAATGTCTCCTCATTTCAATATTTACAGGCTGACAAAAAATAAATAAATAAAAAATTCTGCAGCTTTTAGAAAAAATAAGGAGCGGATGTAGGATGGGGAAACTAATAGCCTGAGGTTTGTAGTGCACCGGGGATAAGGAGATAATGAGGGAGAAGAGATTGAGGGGAAGAGATTGGACATTGGGGTATGAGGAGGGTGTGTGTGTGTGTGTGTGTGTG
>NW_019525320.1:896026-906886 GCF_002814215.2 Seriola lalandi dorsalis
GTGGGGGTGTCTGGTGAAGAATGAGTGTTTCTGTTTGCGGGCCGTTTATCAAATCAGTAGGGAGTACAATTTGCAGAGGAATGCCACATGTTGCAATGTAGACTTGATCAATGACATGTGCTACGAGGGCAGAGAGATACGCTGTCCGTGAATGCCTTCCTATAACTGAGGATTTTCTACCCTTCAGGATGGTTTCATGCACTCGGACGTCCACATGTATGCAACTATGTGACACATGCACACAGAGAGCTCAGGTCTCTGGACAAATAAACCAGTTTTAACCAAGGACAGGATATGGCCTCTAGGAGGGGGTACACGCCATTTCCTGCCCACCTCCGCACTCCTGCTGTCCCCTTCAATGGTGCGTGTGTGTGTGTGTGTGTTATGTGGCTGGTACTGTGTTTCCTCCTAAACACAGACCATCTCTGTCCCACAGGGTCAGAGGGTAGAGGATGAGCCATAAAGGGACAGGAGCGTAAACGGATGAGATACACTGTGTGTAACAGAGGTTTCCAACCTTGTGGCATCCAGAGCTGCGTGCGTGCAGGTTTCCATTACTCCCAAATAGTTGAGGGTCAGTTGAACTGCACTGTAGAGCTCCATTCACTGAAATAAGCATGCAGAGGCCAAGAGAAAGTAGGGCAATATGGATAAAATCTTCTAACACGCATTGATATAGTTTGGTGATTTTCTGGAAATTGTGTTTAGAGACAGTTTATGACTAAAATAAGCCGATGGGAATGTGTCTTTTCAGCTAATCCAGTTAGTTAAACACAGGGGAAAGTCACGGTACTTGTTCGCATTAATGCAAAAGTTACGCAAAGTAAAATTTTCCCATAAGACAAACTTGCTGTGGGTTTATGAGGAAATCTAGTAAACTGTATTTAACACACAGTGATGTTGAGAATCTTCTCATGAATGAAGAAGCAGATGCTGCCTGAATATAAATGTAATAGTAAATATTACAAGAGGAAAAATTGTTTCTTTCTTTTATTTTTCAAGTGTCAGTTCTGTTGAAAATCTCTCTCTTTCTATAAAATAATCTGAGATAAAAAGTCTGAAGATATGCACGTACAACAAAAATAATAAAACGGTTCTTCTTCTGATAAACAAAAGAAAAAAGGTATTAAAGAGATAATTATCTATTTTGGTATAAACATTATAACAAAATCTCTAATGGTATTGTGTATATCATCATTTTGGCCAACTCCCAAAAGATAGTATCAGTCAAATTTTAATTAACTTAATGATGAATTACTCACATTTCACCAGCGCTGGAAAGTAACTAAGTGCATTTACTAACATTTCCAACATAAGCTCAGTTTTAAGGTACTCGCATTTTACTTGAGTGTAATGTAACATGTAACACTTTATACTTCTACTCCACCACATTCAAAGAAAAACACTTTTACTATATTCCTCTGACAGCTACTTTGGAGAATAAGTTTTAACATTCAAAAAAAAGTTTGAATTCAACAATTGCTACTTTTAGTGAATCAAAGGATCCGAGCTCTTCTTCCAGCACCACTCTTAACTATACACACAAGGCTGACAAACAGAGCGGCTCCATGTCACAGTGACCCCGGGGTTGAATATCACACGTCTGTGACTGATCTCTCACCGTCTGGTGCAATTACACTTTATCTGATTAATGTTATGTAATGTAAATGAAAAGGGAGACAGCATGGTTTTACTGTGGTGGTGCACCGGAGGAGATGGTTCACATGTGCCCCACATGAAGTTGCTACGAAGAAGCTACGAAAATAAAAATATTCAGCCCACTGTACACCAATAGATAGTTTCCTTGATGTTCAGCACTTTCCACTGTCGTCCTTTCCATCAAGAATATCAACACTGATGGAATATATGCAAAATTAAAGTATCTTCATCTTTTATTAAAAGTCGCTCTACTTTCCAGAGCCCTTGTTCCAGTTGCATGACCTCACACAGCCTCGCTACGCCCACATTTGTTGCACAGAGCAAAGTGATTGTGGTTGCATCAGTGGTAATGTGACCGTGGCTTAACACACTTCATTTCACTGATTTGTACAACATCACCCAGACGGGAGTGGGTGGGGTCTGCGTGTGTGTGTGTGTGTGTGTGTGTGTGTGGGGGGGGGGTCAGTGAAATACAAGGATTTTGATAGGAAGGAAACAGTTTGTGCTTTGATTTACTGAGAGCTGTTGGTTATTAAGAAATCAGTGTAATCAGTGATGTCCCGCACATTCAGATGTTAAACCGTCTGTCGTGATATATTTCTGCTGTGAGCCAACCAGCCTTGAGTGTGGCGCAAGAAAAGGAGTGTCAGGGCCGAGTGTGATGTGCACGAACCACACACAGAGTAAGCTAAGCCAGCAAGTCATGACATGAGAGAGGACTGAAAGAGAGGAGGATATGCAGAGTGCACATACTGGGGAGGGGTGTGTGTGTGTGTGTGTGTGTGTGTGTGTGTGTGTGTGTGGGATGTTACTAAAAAAGCAGGTGTCAGAATAGATGTGAAAGAATGAGTGACACGGTGAATTATAATAATAAGAGAGGAGAGGGTATCAAAATAAGAAGACTGCTGTTGTGTTTTGCTTGGACCTCTGGACATGTCTGTGTTACACTTGGCAGCTGAGAGCAGAAAATCGCCTGTGCTGACTATTTTTCTTCTTTTCTTTCATCCCTCTCCTCTCCCTCACCTCATGTTGTGTCATTCTTCCTCTCCCTCTCTCTCCCCCCCTTATTTACCGCAGGTATTCAGGTATTTGCCCCTGGGGTGCTGCTGGTGGTGCTGAGAGGTGCAAGGTGCACTTTTGTCCTCCTGTCAGGGCCTGTGTGGGCCTAGGGGGGCGCCAGCCGAAGGACCAGGACAGTTCTATTGTCCCAGTGCATTCCAGTCAATGAAGGATATGGTAGGGGACGAGGGCGGGGGGGCCAAGATGGGTGGAGATCAGCCTATGAGTTGGGGAACTAGAGGTTGTGTGTGTGTGTGTGTGTGTGTGTGTGTGTGTGTGTGTGTGTGTGTGTGTGTAACTGCAGAAAGCACAGATTGCCTCCCCTCTCCTCTTCCTCCTCCTCCCCCCTCCTCCTCCCTCCTTGTCCCGTTCTGTCCTGTCCCTTGAGCAGCCGCAGGGCAGGCGAATGCACCTGCCTGAAATCCACACCCCAGGGCCAGACGCCTATCTCCCACATCTCCAAGGTTTTATAGAAACACTGCATGCGCCACACACACTGGTGTCCACTTACACACTTTTAAAAGGAGAGTGCAGGGTGGCATCCAATTATTTTGTACTGTGCGTATTAGAAATTTGAATTTGAAATCAACTGAAAGTCTCTCAAGTCTTACTGTTCACGTGGAGCAGATTGACCCCCCCCCCCATCAGTTTTTACTGAGCTGTCCTCTTAAAGGGGAACTTCACTGATTATACACATGAAAGTCTGTTCACTGCTGCCTTTTGTGGCTCCAGAGGGAGCTGTGTAAAATCTGATGAAGTGCTTCAAGTGATGTCACTTGAGTCGGCTTTGGTTGTAGCTGGAAACTACAAGTTTGAAACTGCAAATAAAACTCTGGGGTTGTGGTGTTAAAATGAATTGAGGTTAACAGGCCTCTGTGGCCTGCTCCTCTGAGGCCTTAACTCTTTGTCCTAAAATGCTTGTCTTCTGTTCGGATAGCTTCCGAAAAACACCTCCACCTCCCCCACCCACTCCTTTCTGATGTCAGATGAGGGGGTCTGTGTCCGACCATTTGTGTAGCTTTCCTAAAGCAACAATCCGGCATCAACACCTACTTCACGTTCCCGCGTGGAAGTGAGAAAGGAGGAGGACACAGATAGGGAAGTTGTTCCCTGTGAAGTCTCACTCAAACCTTGAGCAGTATCTCTAATAGATTTGCTGCTTTTCAACAGAACAACAAGCCACATGATCCACAGCGAGCCCGGACACACCGAAGCTACCGAGCATGGAAAACAATATTTGATCACATCCGCTCGCTTCCCCCCTTTCTCTCTGTCACACACACTTCTTCATCGTAACCAAATGCCCACATGGAGCCTTGCGTTGCATGTCCACTGCTCAGTTCATGTGCCCCTCACCTCTCACATTATGATCGCATTACTTTGCTACAGTTGAGTTTGCCGTGTTTTCTTTGGCAAATCAAGAATCAGCCGTGGTTCGTCACAGTGAGTAGATTCACATTGCATGAGAGGATAGTTGGTCTAACGTTGCATGTCAGAACACATGGTCGCAGGCTGATGTGCATGCTTGTGTGTGTGTAACTAGACCCTCTTGTGCAAGTAGGGACAGGTGTGTCACCACCTGACCACACCCCCAGGCCACACGGCACCTCCTGTCCCTAACACCTGTCCCCTTCGTCTGTGCAAAGACCTGTATACCCCTCCTCTCTCTCTCTCTCTCTCTCTCTCTCACACACACACACACACACATACACACACACACACACACACACACACACACACACAGGCACACGCACACACTCTGGCTGAGGTTTGGGGAGGAAGGCAGGTTGCTGGACTGTGACGGAGCGAGCAGGATCAGATCAGGTGGTACGGTGGCCACTTTGTCTTGAGTACCCACACAGCTGTCCCCCTGAAACTGGAACTCAATCGAAGCGTCCGGGTTCAATGTCCCTGTCTGCCCAACAATGTGGTGTCGTCTCTGCCCACATGGTGACATCTCTGCAAGCTGTCGGGGAGCTGCTTCAGACCATTACGTCCCTGTGGCAACAGATGGGAAAGTATCAAAACATACCTCCTCCTGCATGTCCAACAACAACAATAACATTTTCTTCTTCTTAAAAAAAAAAATCTTAGCTAAGGCTTTCATTCATATTTGTTATGACACGGATTTTACTCATCACTTTCATTGATGTGATTGGGAGATTTACAACAGCTGTTTAACCCTAACCCTAACAAGACTGAAATACACTTATTTTATAGCGATAGTTTGTGAAATACTGGTGATTTAGGTTACAGCATAAAAGAAAGTAGCAAAGACATTTTTGCTTACTCTGACTGTATTCCCAGTTTTATCGTATTATTAGCAAAATGCTACACACTTAAGTCAAAAAACTTCAAAATCTCCCCTCAATGTCATAACTGTTTTGTTTGAATTATGTTATCACAACATTTTTTAGAAAAGTACCAGTTAAAGAGGTCAAGCGAGTTGAAATACATGGAAATTTGCTGTCAAAGTTTGTTGAAAATTTTGCATGCATCATCATGCATACATTCTCCATTAGTCAAGTCAACTTTATTTCTAAAGCACATTTAAACACAGCTTGATCTGACCAACGTGCTGCACAAAGGACAATTAGATGAATAAAATCAAGTAAAACAGATGTATAGCATAAGTAAAACACAAGGAAAGCATAGTAAATACACAGTGTCACTGTAATATGTCTCATTTGTTTTTAAAACGATGTGTAATTCCCCCACCTTCATGCTGCGTTCACATCATACAGGATGGAAGGTAAAGATAGCAAAAATCCTATGTTAATGACTCTTATCATTTATTGTTCCTTGACGATACAAATGAAAATATAAATGAAACTTGGCTCTAATGACGATGAATGAATGGACTGAATGATGGTTGATGGATGTGAGGCACCCATATTTGTTTGGCTGTCATGGACTTCTTCATTAGTAAGCGCCAAAATTCATTTCCAAATAAATCATCTCAACTGTTGCTCGGTGTGTTTGACTCCTTTCTAATGATGTCACCATGTCTTCAGATCTTCACTGAAGTTGGGTGAGTAGCATGTTAATATTACTGATAAAAATTATGGTATGGCCAGAACTATGACATAAGACCCAGGTTGTAAAGAAAATAATTTTCCTTTAGGTATTTCTGTGTGTGTGTGTGTGTGTGTGTGTGTGTGTGTGTGAGAGAGAGAGATAGAGAGAGAGTGGGAGAGAGAAAGGGAGGGAGAGGTCAAAGCAGCCTGAAGGCCATTGTAAATTCCTCGCTGGCTCAACCAAAGACATTCTTCTCTGTTGTTTTTCTTTCTAATCTCTATGCTCAGATTACCAGCTAGAGGGCCCGACCAGATGAGAGGGAGAACAGGGTGGCATGCGTGCACGCACATGTGCCCAAACACGCACAAACACACAAACACCAGGTCTACAGACACGCACCGTGTAGCGAACACACAAACACTTACAGTATGCTGCTGTGTCACTGGACGCTGCAGCACATTCATGGAAGATATCGGTTCCACCTGGTGAATCTGCAGCAACTCAAGCCGAATTTAGTGTCACACAAATGTAACAAAAACACACCAACACACTGAAGTCATTACCTGAGTGCTTGTTTTTTTTTTTTAACCTAAAGAAAACAACCCCCCTGTGGAGAATACTGAGAGGATTCCCACATGACAGCCACCCAAGCACACACACACACACACACACACACACACACACACACACACACACACACACACACACACAATTTGAAAGTAAAATCTTCCCATAAAGCCTTTCCAGATGTGCCTAAATAAGTTTCACCGCAATGACACTGCTCCACTGAGATTCACTGTTAGATTTGATCGCAGTCGGTTAATAAAACAAAACAAAAAATAGCTGATGGTGTTTATTTTCTTTTTTGCAGAGTTAGCAAAGTGGAGTTGCCATGGTGTAAAATGTGAGCACACAGAGGTCAACAGAAAGCCAACTTCATAATAAATAATTTAAAATTATAACACGGCATTGTGAATATACAGTAAATTAATTCATTTGATAAAATAAAGCTTGTTATAATGCATTCATTTTTCCAAACAGGTCACAGCGTAGTATATTTGATATTCAAATTGTTCCTTAATTGTTCCCGAATTGATCAGTGGATGTTTGGTACAAACTTTAATTGTCTCATGAAAATAAGTTTAGAATTAAACCTTATGTGAAGAGAACGTCAAAGATTTCTCTGTGCTCAGTTATGTACACGTACACCATCAGAGGGAATGTTTGAAAAATGAGAACCGTGGCTGTATGCCATTGCAACAGCAGCAAATGTTGGCTTTGTCATCAAATAATAGGTGGCTGAATTTAAGTTACACATCCTGACAACAGACAATGTTTACAACAAAGAGACACATTGGTAGGAAATGCATGCCGTGCCATGAGATAATATATGCCGGGTGGTGAAACAGCTATTTGTTATGAAATTGCAAGATGATATCACGTGTTACTGGGAAATCATAGATCATAAAATCATCCTTATGCATGCATATGGTTTGACAATATGTTAATATGTCAGTCAAATTCCTGTCTGTGGTTTGGAATCAATAAAAAATGTTTATTTCAGAGAGTACAGCCTTTATACAGTTTTTATTCTCACTTTGTTGGTTTGGACTTTCTCACTCACGCTAATACAAAGCCTCACTTTTTGTAGTTCAGGCTCAGGGGACAGTGTTGGCAGATGGAAGGGATGTAAAAAGACCAAAAAAAAAAGGTACAGATAGTAAAACAACTTTTCGGTGCTAATTGCTTCATCTGGCAAAATTTCTTATTTTATACTTAACGTGTGTGTTGAGGCTGCAGGGGAAACTTTGGTCTGCATTCGTGTGATCGCACCCCTAACTCTTTTCAACATACCACCTCACACATCTTGTGATTCATTATTTATAGATTTCATGCAGTTTACCTTTCAAAAACTGAGTGAAGACAGTAGAAAATGAATCTAAGTAAACTTTATACTTAGTCTGTCACCTTACTTATCTTAATTATGTGGTTATATTGAAGTTTTCTCCTTAAACATTGTGGGTTACCTCAGCCCATCATCTCTCTCTTGTGAAAGCCTTGAATTTGCATTTTACTAAATGCACAATTTTTGGGCAGAATGTTTTCAGCCCATAAAGGAAGATGTAATCAAAAATTAAAAATCACCAAATCTGGAGACACACGATTTGCAAAGGACAGTGACGCTCTTCTGTTGGGTCAAAACTGTAGAGTAAACTTTCTCTAGTGACACATGCACCCACACCCACACCCACAGATCCCAAACAGCTGGGTAAATCTTGATCCCTGACATGGTGACAACAGACATGGGGCTGGGGCTCATTGTGGGCCCAGTAAGGTGCTGCACCGGGGGGCAGAGACCATTTAGTTTTATCTGCCTGTTACTTTTTCTTTCTTGCATAAAAGTAATAATTACTAGGTTTCTTATTTGCACAATGTCTCTCCGTCCCTCCTCCCTTTTGGCCCAACCTGCAGTGCTAAAAGACACACGACTAATCATCCCAGAAGTAACACCTGATATTGAAAGCGGGAACTCACTAGAGGAGGGAGGGCAAAGCAGATAAAAAAAATAGCAGTTAAGTAATCACCTCAGACCCCCGCTGTCTTGGCATAGCTCAGGCTTGGCTTGCTGAACCAGCATGAGTCCTCACACTTCAACAGGTGTGGGAAGAAGAAAGAGGGAAAGGGAGTGAATGATGAAAAGAAAGGAGAAAAAAGGAGTCTGAGCACCTGTTTTGGACTCCCATGCCTTCCCTTTGCGGGCCAGGGCTTGCACTGCCCTGCCCAGAACAACACATTCACGTCTCGCTGCCTGCTCAGCTATGTGAAGGAGTGCTGGGGTCAGTTTTCAGGGGTTAGAGATAAACAGAAATGGGGAAAAGCAAAGTCAAGAAGGTCTTGTAATTATGGTAAGTTATTACCGATGGTTGCAGTAGTAAATCAAAATCAACTTAAGGTCTACAGAAATTTTCATTCAGCCTCATACAATCATATAAATGGATACGTGATGCGAGCAGGAAGTAGGAAAACTTTATCATGGATTTTTTTTTTTGTTGCAAAATGTGTGGATTTTCATTCATGATATGAAACACTTTTTGATTTAAAAGAAATAAATAGAAAGAAGAACAAAACACTGATGATCCTTTTAAACTAAATTACATTTTTATTTAACACAGGAAAAAAATCTAATTCAAAGTTTTAATTTAGTTTGAACTTTATCAATAGGCAAATTCTCATGTATAATTCATTTACCACTTGTTTTTTTTATGCCAAATTAATTTCAAATAAATAATGCCTTAGATATAAAGAAAATATTTACAGTGACAGTAACAATCAGGATAAAATTTTAATACATTTTCAAAAACCAAATTAAAACTGAAAATTATGAGCAAATTATAAAAAAGTTTACAAATTGCATTTACTGCTTAAAATCAGGGAGATGGCAAGGTTGTAATTCCACACATTTTTCCACCATTTTAACAATCATGTTGATTAATGAGCCGGACCTGACACACAGTTCACTTGCGGATGACGAATTCTACTAAATGGTACGAAACCTAATGTGATGCATCTTTAAAACTGTGTTTTCAAGGCTGATTCCGTTACTTTAAAGGTTAAGTCCTTTTCAATTGATGTTTTGTGTTATTTTGTTGATCTAATGTGCAGGAATGGGAGAAGCCACCATGAATATCAGGTGCTGGTTTAACTATTTCAGAGTTATTCTAACATTATTCTCCACACCCACAACAAACACAGCCTGGTCATCTGATCTGACCAGTTAAGCATATCAGAGGTCTGGATGTGCTTCTCCCTCTTCTTAATGCCCCCACCTCAAATCTAACAACACACACAGACACACACACACACACACACACACACACACACACACACACACACACACACACACACACACACACAGTAACAGCATGCCTACAGAGCTCACTGAGGCTCATTAACCTCCTGGTGGTGGGGGTGGGGGTCAGGGGCATCAAAGTGGCAGGATCACTGCAGACTCACCCAGCAATCCTACCATGGGGGTCTGGAGCCGCAGCGTCTCACCCCCTAATGAGAAGCCATGACATGCACACATCCACACACACTTTGACCCCTCAGGACCAGCTGGAAAAGAGAGTCTGACATGCTTGTCGCAACCCCCCCCCCCCCCCCCCCCCATTCCTCGCCCCAAACTCCACACATTCCAGCTACTACAGTGGCTCGCAGTCACCACCGGCTCGCTTACGTCTCACCTACCAAACGTAATGCAGAGAGAGAACCTGAGGGAGGGTGGGGAAGATGGAGCCGAAGAAAGTCAGGAGCACAGTGTATGATTTGATGTGGGGCTGCAAATAGAAATTATATCCACTGTCACTCCATTGGCCAATTATTGTCTCAATTAACTTTTTAATGGTGTGGTCTGTAAAATATCAGAACAAAATGAAAATGTCTGTTTCCATTCTTAAAAGCCTTTCAGGCCTGTCTTCAAGTGACTTGTTTGCTTGTCCAGCAACAGCCAACCCAAAGATTATCATTTAACTGTCACATAAGACAAGGAGAAGCAGAATATTAAAACATTTCGTCCTACAATTCATTCAAAACAGCTATTAATTGATTTTCAATCTTTTTAATTGCCTCTGTTAACCTCAATTTGGCCTTGACAATTGAGGTTAACAGTGGAGAGCGCCCCACTTTTCCTTACAGATTAGTCTCGGACCAGTTTGAAGTGTGCCAGTTGATACCAAATTTTGATGTTTACTTGACAAATCTGAAAGGGATCCTGTAGATTAAACTATTAACGACAGAAACGTGAATGCAACATGCCTGTCGAATCAGTCACTGAATGTGTCGTTAAAAGTCTTTTTTATAGCTGATTCTTTTAATGTGTTTGAGGCCTGAGATATGGACAGTGACAGTGAGCAGGAAGCTAATAGTCACGTGACTTCTTGCATCAAGATTAATTTTAGTTCCTGTGAGGTATCATAGACGAGAGACGGATGAAGAGAGAAAGAAAAAAAACAAACAAAACACACCTTTCTGTCAATCAGCACCACTGATGGGAAGTGGCAAATACACTCAGAAGGCATGTGGGAAGGGGGAGGGTGTGAGTCAGGATAGAGAAGGGGGGGTGGG